>NC_139258.1:27868494-28119494 GCF_977018435.1 Lepisma saccharinum | reverse complement strand
CAGTTCAAATGCACTGTATATAAATGAAAAGATACATACAACATGGTTATTCTCTGAAACTGGACTGTCTTTACCCTGTTTTAACTTCGGCAAAATATGGTCTATACCCTGTCCCAGCTAACTGTAGAGCAGGGCCGCGCATATCAGCAGAGGAGGAGGAGCAAAGTCGAGTTGTGAAAGCGCAGCGTTGCCAACCGTACGGAAATTTCATGGCATGTACGGACGTACGGTCCAGACCTTAGTCCTTACGCTAAATGCACGGCTTGTCAAAATTTGCATTTGCAGTTTTATCCCTAATATTTCCCTAAGAAATTCTTAAACCAATCGTATCGACCTGTAGACAAGAATACGGTCTGTTTGCCATGTGCGTTCGGTATTATCCTTTTCAAAAGTTCGCAACGCTTACAGAGCAAAGGAGGAAATCGGGCAACTCCCGTCGCCCATTACTCAACCCAGTTTCTCTCACTGTTAATTGGTGGAGCCGTCTCGCGTCACTACTTGCGCAGACTTGTTCTCGTTCGCCTGGTCTATAGTTAGCTGGTACGGAGTTTAGTTTGCAACTTTGTGTCCAACTAACTAAATGGAAATCACAGAATCTTAACTTATGTCGGTATCTTTCTTTTGAAGTACTGCAGTTCTTTTCATGATAAACATATAAATTATTCAAAACATTTTAATCAGTTATTCTTCAGTCTAAAGCAATTAAATTTCACTGTGTATCAATGGAAACACGTATAACATCATTATTAATTGAAAGTGGACTATCATTAGCCTATTTTAACTTCGGAAAAATAGGGTCTACTATCGGATTACAAATTATAGATACTAGAGTTTCGACTGCAATTAAGAATTAACCAGTAGACCTACATATAAAAGAGTTACATCAAAATTTTGCTTATTCAATTCTGCGTTAATCTATGCTAACCAATTTTTTTTAGAGTAGGTCTTATATTTTTTATCGTCGTGAGAACAAAAAAGGTCCGTTTTTTTGAGTTTTGCAAACGATCGCTGTCTTTGAAATTCTGTAAATCAAAAACGGTTTGTCCGATCGTTGTGAAATTTAGTACAGTGGAGGCAGAACTGTTTTAAACACAATTCTTAATTTTCAAGTTTTCAAAATTTGTCCAAAAACAGTTTTCTTCAATTTTGCGAAACAACTTTTTCTTAGTATTGGGTAGTCCTACAGATACAATATTGGTCTTGTTTTGAAGCTCTTTGCATCTGTTTTTAAAATCCATCATTATTTTCAATTCACATTGAGAAGCCTATTTTATACAGATTTTTATTCAGCGGAGTAAAGCTGTACGAGGAACGTGGCAAGACAGCAAGCATTGACTCGCATGTCGAGCCCGTAGTTTTCACTGTTCAACGGACATCGCTGTGTGCCGTGTTGCCACGTTCCACGTACAGCTTTACTCCGCTGAATAAAAATCTGTATAAAATAGGCTTCTCAATGTGCATTGACAATGATAATGGATTTTAAAAACAGATGCAAAGAGCTTCAAAACAAGATCAATATTGTATTTATAGAGCTATCCAATACTAAGAAAAAGTTGTTCCGCAAAATTGAAGAAAACTGTTTTTTGACAAATTTTGAAAACTTGAAAATTAAGAATTGTGTTTAAAACAGTTCTTCCTCCACTGTAGTAAAATTTCACAACGATCGGACAAACCGTTTTTGCTTTACAGAATTTCAAAGAGAGCGATAGTTTTCAAAACTCCAAAAAACCGGTCCTTTTTTTTGTTCTCACGACGATAAAAAATATAACGCCTACTAAAAAATATGGTTAGCATAAATTAACGCAGAATTGAATAAGCTAAATTTTGATGTAACTCTTTTTTATGTAGGTCTATTGGTTAATTTTTAATTGCAGTCGAAACTCGAGTATCTTTAATTTTTAATCCGACAGTAGTTTGCAACTTCGTGACGAATTAACAATATCGAAACGGAAATGGAATCTTAAAATCGATGCATGATTGTATATGGCAAGTCAACAGGGGTTCACTAGGGTTAAAAAATTATTAGAAAACGGACTCAGGGATACCTCGTTCAGTAGATCTCGTAATTTCAAACACCTTTCGTAGGAATAATTTTTAAATGAGCCAATGTTTTAGAATGGGATGTGCAAAATTAGTTTTCTCATTCACAGCGTTGTATTCTTTTAAAAGTACAAGGACGAAGCATGTAGGGTGTACTCTATGCATTTGCAAAGCATTGAAAAACTAACACTGGAACTAGAACATATTTTTTCGTAGTTCTGTACCGATTGCGTAAGAATTTAAAGTATGTTTTTGGTACAGAGAATGGGCATTTTTTAATCTAATGTTAACAATAATTTTATTTCTCTTAGTCAGTTGCATCCACCTCCATGGCGCTACGACGCCAAGAGTTCCGGATTCGAATCCCGACCTGGACCTAGGTGTTCTTTGTGAATGTCCCTTCATTAGTGTCATGTCATCATCACTCATGCTCATCGTCGCTAGTAGCCAAAGGTGGCAGAGAAACGACTCTAAAGAACAACAATGAATCAAACCTCGTTAGTTGCAATTTATAGTCTAAAACCTTAAGTTTCGAAAATTTATCCGTAATGCTTTAGAGCATTCTCAGGAGAATTTTGGAACTTCTCGGTTGGAAAACCTGTACGCTTGATTTTTCCTTGGCCTAAAAATATTGTGATGGCCAGTTGGACACTTACAATGGAGCCTACGTACGTTGGTTAAAATGAAAGTTGATACTTCTGAAGTTAATTAACCAATTTGTGGCTATATAAGGCTTCCATGGAAGAGGAGGAGAGTGTTGCATTCTTCAATTGGCTCAGGTAGCAGGAAAAGCCAAACAATGGCTATTGTCATTCTTGGTAAGTGACTTGTAACTATCTTGAGGTGTTTGTTTCCAAAGCTTGTGTGACCTTCGTTTGAAAAGCGCCGATGTGTTATTTCCTGCAACCCAAACAAGGGAGATGTGACGTGCATCATCCGGAATGAATAATTGCTTGATACTCTCTGCGATTTCCGGTTTTAGCAGTCACTTAGGTCGGTCCAGCAGACAAAGTGCTGCATAAATGTTTCATAAAAGAATTTTAATCGTTCGGTCAATACATTAGAATATTATTATTGTTGTTATATTCCAAACACCATCTTGAAATCAGATTTGCATAACTTTCATTCCTAAGTGCTACTCCGCTCAAGTCTTTATAAGATGTCTAAAACTTAAATATTTGCAACAATTTAGTTTTCGCTATAATGACTTAGAGACAGAAAACTCTGTAGTTAATTCTTCAGGAATACTAACCTAATGAAACTGCATCCTGGTTTTTGCTAGTCATAAATGAGTCTACGCTTCTGAAACATCCATATGCTGCGGAGAAGAATTCACAGCATCGTGCGCTCAAATACTACTCCGCCTGCGCAGAACAACAAACAGTGTTTAGTGGGAGGGGCTTCGTATAAAATGTCAATATGAATAAGCGAGATAGGTGTGCTTGCGCAGAACAAGAAACGTATTATGGGAAATCTTGTTGCACTTGAATTGTTTAGTTGTAGAAGTTTCGTTTACAAGGTTAGTTGTTTATTTACAAATTCCTGGACAACTGTGATGTCCACACACCCCTTACGTTTTGAGCCATACTACCCCCCTAAAGAGATCCACAAAGGCCTAATTTATGATAATTTTGATATTAGCTAGACGATTACACCCCACTGAAAACGCACTTGCATCCCTATGCATTCGAACACGTTATTCGCTCGAGCGAAGAAACTCAATTCCGTACGCTATCTAGCGTCGTCCGTGCGAACTATTTGGCGCTAGAGCGAAATCCTCTCTCTGCAGCACTTTATTTTGGATATAGTCTAAAGTACTTGTTGCAGGTGCCAAAATTTCATCACGTGAGATTTCTTAGTGACGAAAGGAGAACGGAAGTAGTGTTTAGAGCTTATCTCTTCGTCCAGACAAGCAGGAACTCAACCGTAAAGGCGGTACGAGGGAGAATCCTTTTTGAAGTTGTCAGGAGAAACTCTTCCGAAGAGCTTAGTATGCAGCCTCTTGTAAATACTGGGAATCGCCGCTTTTCTTCTAAGCCTTATTAACCTCGGATACCCTTGGTGATATTCACGTCACGTGCTTCATTATGCTAATGATAAACTTGGGCTGTCCAGTTGGAACCTAGCTCTTGATCGTTTTTAGTGTTCCAAGTTGGTCCAAACATGTGTACCTTTCGAGCTCGAGGAATTTTTGAAAAGTTCACCTGTCACGTACTCTCCTCTTACATTTTTTTTTGTACGAGGGTAGTTGTTTACTTATTTACAGGTAGTTCCAATTTAACATGCTTCTGACAGGTGTTCAAATACTCGTTATAGCATGGAGATGATGTGTTGTTAGGATTACCTCCTCAGGAACCTTGTGGGGAAAAGGATGAAGTCATTGTTGTACTGGACTTCATCTCAGAAACTATGTAATGTTCAAGCGTAATACCTTCCGTGTTCTCGCCAGTTCCATGAATTCTATGACCCCACCACCGGGCAGTAATATTAATTACCAGGAAACAAGGGGTTGACGTGAGTAATAACCTCCGTTTGGCACAGCTTTTGTAAGAAAAAGCCAGTACATGAATATATGTATATACATATGCATGTATGTATGTATGTATATGCATACATATGCAATGTGTGTTCACCATCACATAGAGCATGTGTCTCAATCTTCCGGGAATCGAACCCGTTTCTCCTGCATGACAAGTTAGATGCCCTACTCACTGGACCGCCGCGGTTTGTCGGTAAAATTTATAGATGTTTTCATCAGCATCATGTACGATAGTCTTGGTCACACCACTGGTCTAATGTAGAGGCCAAGATGCTTCCAACTCAAGCTGCATGGTGTGTTAACATCACAAGACACGCAGATTTATGAAGAATACAACCGTCTCATTGCCTTGGCAACATGTAAATGTTAAAAATTAAAGAAGATAAATGTCATTAATGTATGAAAAATGGAAAGAACTAAAATTAAGTATATAATATAAACATCAAACATGTTTGCATTGGCTATTGATTGGTACATAATCTTTTCTATGTGGGTAATGAAATAAATGATGGTAGGTAAAGTTCCCCTTGCAATAGCACCATACCATGAATGTATGTACATTTAGGGGATTGGGGGTAGGGCCTCATACGTTCTCGATCTCGGCCATTTTGGAGCTGATGTGTTCAGCACAACGCCCCGGCCGCCCTTACCCCTTGGGTACCCATTAATGTGAGGCTGGGCGAACCCCAGAACCGCTTTATGCGGGACAGTAAATGATGAATACAACAAAAGTATTCTAACAAATGAAATATATTATGTACATCTTCATCTTTTCTGTGACTGTAGGTAGTAAATTCTGCTAGTAGCTATATTCACTTATTAGCGAAATCCCAAATAAATTTCGGGATTAGTAACACGTTAGAAATACCAGACAACACACTTTGAACTGTAATGTTACCAGAATTTAATTGTGAAGTAACATTTCTTTCTCTGGTTTCGTGGCAGAGTGCGTTAAGTGGTCGATTTTCGATTTCATCAGGGTCCAAATCTCGGCGTGAATCCATGCCCAGGCCGGGATTCGAACCCGCGACCCTTGGCGACGTAGCTCGATGTGCTAACCACTCCGTCACGGGGGCCGGCTTCACTCTTTGAACTACAGGGAGGTTATTTCAGTCGTTCACCGCCAGCGTGTCGGCCGTTCGGCGGGCTCTTCATGCAACAGGTCCCGGCAAATTGCGTTCAGGAAGTCCGTAACAGAAACCGCTTGTTTTGTAATGTTTCCACTTTTCACAATTACAGTTACAATTACAATTGAAATAAGCACGTACCTTGTCGCAAAGATGCTGTGTGTGTGTGGAAAAGGTGTCCTCCCAAATACAAATATTTCTGGCACCTTATTTCTGACAGAAAATCTTAGATTAGACATCGTTACTTTATCGTCAGTTGTCAGAAAGGGAAGACAGCATCCCGGCGCATAAAGCAAACCGAAAGCGTAAAATGATATTTAAAAGTAATAATAATGATGATCACTAACCTCCTGTGTTATAAGAGATGTTGAAAATGACCTCCTTTAACAGCAATACAACACGTTTCTTAGGTTCAAGAGATCCTGTCTATCGTAATTCCCTGACCACTTTTCTGCAAGAATTCGTTTTCACGTAATTATCGTACATAAAAACTCTCTGTTCAAGACTATATTTGTTTAACGACATAACTAATGAATGAATAACAATTAACACACAATAAAGCACTGGCCATGAGTAGCACATTACAATAACACAGTATAAGCAACACGTGTACTGATAAACGCAAACAGAAGTGAACATGAACGTACACTGACGTCTGGTAGCCGACAGTGTTGCTAACCATTTTTCGGCAATGTCCCTACAGACGTAGTCAAAATGTCATTACAACTGACCAAATGTCCCTACGCCAAGTAAAGCGACTAAAAAAATTATCACCTCATGAGCATGCAAAACAGAAGATAAAATCTACACATTTACTTACCAAATCTTTCTGCTCGGTGCTTCCACAATTAATGAAGGAGCGAATTTACATTTGCCTATCCTAACTTAACCTAACCGTACCTGGAAGCGGCCCCGGCGCCTACCCAGCGTCGAATAACATGGGTACCTGGGGGAAACCCTGGGGGGTAAAGGCGGTCAGGGGCGTGATGCTGATCACATCACCCCCACTCACGACCGGATCAAGAAAGTGTGGGGCGTTACCCTCACACCCCCTATACGCCTTCATGGCGTGGTGCTATGCACAGGGGAACACTTTACCTTTTTTGTACCTGAATGGTTCGTGGGGCTATCCGTCAATGGTTTGTTGGGCTACCCGTTTTTCGAGCCCAAATTTTAACTATGTTTGCCTTGCCTAACCTAACTTAACCTAACCTTACCGAGAATGCTCAGTGGGACTATTCCTGAATGGTTTTGCGGTAATTGTGATTACGAACCGATAAAAAATATTTTTTTCGTAGCACTTTAACATCATCGAAGACGCCATTTTAGTATCCTGTAATTTTATGATTGATGTAATGTTGCCAAATTTACCTGTAATCAAATCAGTTCTTCTACATCGTGATTGTCGCTGTCACATGTAAGCACGTTCTTTGGGCAATATACTGAAATGAATAAGTTTATTAATTAGCCCTCCTGCACACTCCACCTAACAATCTGTATAACATTAACAACTTTTTTACTGTTCTCTTCCGCTCTTCTTACACAATCCATGCTCTCCAAGTATGAAATCAACAGTGTGGCAACGCTGTAGACAGCGTAACTAATTGTAATTTGTTCATATCAACAAATATGGCTACCATATTTGTATACGGAGAATCATTGCGAGAATTGAAATGCTTATTTTACAACTTCTACACGTTAATTAACATTTTTTCCCCCTCACCCCAACATGTTAACTTGAGATAAATCATCACGAATAATTATTTCGTGAGTATAAGACGTAGCATAGAAATTACAGAAGGGTCCGGTATTGTAAATTCTTGCCTTAATGAATAATAGGGGTGTGCGGGACAGAATTTTTTGGGTCGGGACGGGATCGGGACGGTAATTTTTTTAAATCCCGACATTCGGGACTGAAAAATTTGCAATTTCCCGACCAAGTCGGAAAATTTTCGGGACGGGAAATGTTCGAAATTTCCCGAAGCACTGGAAATCTCGAATTTTACAAGTCATTTTCACTTTAAGTGATTGTTTTTGCATTTCTAGAATAAAGACTTACAATTTTCGATAAGTTCCAGAAACTTACAAGGCAGAAAACGTCGAGAATTAACGACTTTTTAAAGTAAAGGATCCCGCACACCCCTAATGAATAACGTTGAGTCGTTTACTGTTGATTATGTTATTTGAAGTCATACATGCTGCTGCTGTGCAGAGATAGATGTTGGTTGGTGATGCTGTATTTCCTGCAGTCTTTAACAATTCTGGTCCCATTTTATTTCCCTTTTTTGTTTTTGTATCACTTAACATTGAAAATATTCTTTCCGTTTCCGCTTTAGAATGTGGCAATGTTAGCACTATTTTCGCGAGAGTGGAAATGTTTTCAAAAAGGAACTTGCCTTGAAAGTTTTTGGCAACCGATAACATGTTCCAAAATTCTGATGGAGATTTGTTAGTTAGTTCTTTTTTCTCCTCTTCGCTAAAGTATCCAGATAAACTAATTCATAAAATGTCATTTACCAAGATTGAAAAAAGTACCTACGTTTTCCCTCATTTGGCAAAATCTGTCCCTACGTTCCTACGCGGGCGAAATTTAGTGAATAGTCCCTATGCTTAGGGACATGTCCCTACGGTTGGCATCACTGCCGACACGTGCAGTATGAATCGCCCTCTCGCGGCTGACAACTCACCCAACCCCCGATAAGCTGCCGGCGCTGTCGCGACAACTGAGGATAAAGTAGCGATGTCTAATCTAAGATTTTCTGTCAGAAATAAGGTGCCAGAAATATTTGTATTTGGGAGGACACCTTTTCCACACACACACAGCATCCTTGCGACAAGGTACGTGCTTATTTCAATTGTAATTGTAACTGTAATTGTGAAAAGTGGAAACATTACAAAACAAGCGGTTTCTGTTACGGACTTCCTGTAATGCAATTTGCCGGGACCTGTTGCATGAAGAGTCCGCCGAACGGCCGTCACTCTGGCGGTGAACGACTGAAATAACCTCCCTGTATAAGCCCTGTCCTGATTAGCCTATCTGTGCATATAGTGGACTTTCTCGAAGGGTTTGTTTGTTTGCATTTCATATTGAGATGAAGTTATGCCGTTCGTCCAAGCGCGGTGTGGTTTAGGAGAAGGGGTCTCTTTCCGAAAACATCCAAATGTCAACTCCCTCCAGTGCATTCTGCAGACTAGCGAGGCTCTGGCGTCTGGATTCACAGCCAGTATAATCCTTTGTGGAACTGGTGTTGTGTCCTCCCTATATATTTGTTTATGTCCCTTCATCCATCTCGTTCTATCACCATTCTTCCTCATTTCGCAATTAACCAGAGGCGAAGTAAAATATACTAAATCAATCAAATAGGCTAGGTATTCGAAGGTGTCTTGCACTAGAAGTCTTTATTTCTTCAACTAATGGTTGTTATATTTTATTTCTATGGTAGGTTTTAAACAACGCAAGGTCAGCATATCGTCATCTTAAGTTGATCCAGCATCGTGGAAGACCATAATAGCATTTTGATCGTTGGCGAATAAATGACCGTCCTGGAACAATCTACTTTTTTAAATGCAATCATCAGGTTTCACGTCAGATAACGTGCTGTGCCAGCTTTCATAGTCAAATGGAGCAATATTTCTCAGTCGTATCTGATGGCCTTCTAGTAATGAGACGGTCATGAAAAAGTACTTAGGGCTGCTGCCTTGCTGAAATTAAGGTTCTGGAGAATTGATGGACGCCAAGCTTTTAGCAGGGGGACAAATAAGGAAGGACTTGTCGGATTAGAAATCGTGCTTTCGTTCAGATAAAATCGTAGCAAATCGAACAGGTCGAGAAGAGGCGCAGTCTTTAAACAAATTATAGGTGGGAGTAAGTGAGCTGATATATGTGAGAGTGTGAGTTGCATATGACTTGGAGTAATCGATGCAGCATATGTTTCGCAATTTTTTTTAGTTAGGTTTCAGTTTAATTGTTACCTAAGAGATTCATTAAGAAGTTCTTTCATAAGAAAGTAGACTTGTTTTACAAGTGCTTACGTTTTGGATTTATTTTTGTTTTCTTTTCGGTATTAATTCATTTATAATTGCTGCTGAAGTGATCGAGTTACAAATAAGTCCTGATTTATAGGCACTAAAATCTAAGCAGACAAATAGGCACTGTAAGGCACAAAAGTAGGCAGTGAGCATACATTTGTTATTAACTTTCTCAGTTGTACATTTATTGAATTGAAATTATAAATTTTATCACATTTCTTCTCTCTGTTTACTACTAATCTGTCTTGTTTTTTGACTAATCGCGACGATGATGATGATGATTAGATTAAATTGCTGGTCACTCACCAAACACAAGAGATCATAGTCTGTGGGATGATCTCTTGCATGTACAGTGTCTCTCAAAAATTTTAGGACAACGACATTTTAAACTAGGCAACCCAATTTACACAAGGCGTTGGTGGGTTGCGTGTTGAGTTAGGCTCAATTTCAGGGTTGCCACATGCACAATAGATATTTATAAAATACGCGAAAGGAATAAAAACAAGTAATATTGTATAAAATTATTAAAAATATCACTATCATATCGCAACTGACAAAATTCTTTCTGAAAGAAAAAAAAACGTTTTTTTTTATTTCATCGCTGATGAGTCTACAGAAAGGAAAATAGGTGAGAGAAAACGAAAGATGACAAAGGAGAGGAGAAAGAGAAAGCGAAACGAGAAGAGGAAAAGTAGAGGAGAGAAGTAAGAGAGGATAGACGAGGAGAGGATATGTAATGAGGAGAATGGAAAAAATTCTAGGAGAGATGAGGAAAATGGAGCAAAGAAGAGAGAAGACGAGAAGAGGTGACGAGAGGAGGGGAGTGGAGAGTAAAGTAAAGGAGAGAAGAACGAAAAGAAGAGGAGAAGAGTGCAGTGGAGTCGGAAATCTAAGACAGGAGAGGAGATACGAGGAGTGGAGATGAGTGGGATGGAGATAAGATGCGAGAAAAGTAGGGAAGGCGATACGAGATAAAAGCAGAGCGAGCAGAAGGAGGGGAGAGGAGAAGGAGAAGATAAGAACAGAAGGGACTGAAGAGAAGAGGTAGTTGCAGAAAATATCGTCTCAGCGTCAAGAATTGATGCATTGGTCAAATTATCGACATGAAACATTCAAGAACATTTTGAAATGTATTGGAGAATGTATTAGATCGGTTCGAAATGCCTTTTGGCTTAGTTCACAGCAAGGTAAAATCTTCCATGTAAGATCTTTGATTTTACCTGAGATTATACCACTAAAAACATGAATGTAATTTGAATATTTATAAGAATTATCCAATTTTTGTCCACTTCTCGGTTCGTTGAAATGGAGATTTTGTAATTTAATATTTCCCCTCCCCCCATCGTTAATTTCAAACTGAATCATTCCGTTTCACACGGCGTGGACAATGAACACAATGGGATAGGTCTAAAACTTACGAAAATTTTCTGCCACCGGAAGGGTTTGAACCTACGACCATCAGATTGACAGTCCTGAACGATAAACACTACCCTACAAGCTTTCGCTCCTGAAAGTAAGTAAAAGGAGCTGACCAATGTGAAATGTAGATGCAACTCTCCTCCTACATGTAATGTGCAAAGAATACTTGTTTGTAACAAAGAAAACGAAGGTAGTACGACTCGGCGAAAACATTTAATGGAGAATTGCACATGATGAAAATTTTTCATTCGATATTTGCGGAGGTATCCTTGCATTGAACTTGAGTGGGAAAAGGGGTAAAATGAGTATGTCCTGAATTGCCACAATTATAAATAGTTATTTCATTAATATTTGTCAATGTCTTTGAAGCAGTACACAATTATCGTTAGAGTATCATAATTCACGATCTTATACATGAAAATATCCCTTTGAATGTGTGTCAATTCATTTATTTCTTTATTTTTTTATAAATTCCATATGCAGAACAATGTAGCCACTATACACTGCTATTGCAAATAATGTTACCATGCTCTCCACACCAAGTATGGAGGATTGAACTTGGGACCGCTAGCAGCCCAATCGAGAACTCTAACCACTACACCACGGCCTTACCTTCGATTGAAACAACAATTTTTAAGTATTCTGTCCCTCCAATATTGTAAATGTCGTTGGCTATACATGTAGTTGAACTTTTACTTTAATTTTGAATTGCTTTCTTGTAGGTATAACAGATATCTTCGAGAAATAATTTTCGAAGTGATGAAGAAGAACGAGAATATTGGTAGTTGCGAAAATGCGAGTTATTTCTTCTAACTTATTATTGTGATTAGACATTATTAATGGAAAATATCTAGAGGCTTGAACATTGCAGGTCGATATTCTTTTCCTGTTATATTGCAACAGACGAAATGCTTGTTTACTGACGCAAGTGTCGTGTTCAGAACAGTCTTATGAATTGTATTTGCTGTTCCGTAAGGTAACACGAAATAATTACACCGTTTGCGAACTACCAAATGTTCGCAACGTTAGACGTAAACAGGCGGAAAATTTTATTCATAAAATCACTTCACATTTGACAGTATTGGTCAAGAGAGACTCGTGGGACATTGTGTTAAGATGCTGGAGTAAATACTTCTTATTTTCTTCCTCGAAGAGACATTCTCGCATCACGATTGCAGTTCGAAAAAGTCGGGACAGGGATTGAAAGTAACGCACTGTCCTGACAAAATCGCTGAATCGGACGTCTGGTAGCCTTGCATCAATGATTATAAAACTAAAACTACCCAATATTGCAGCCTGAAGACTGTTGCGCAAGAAACATTCATTTATGTAAGAACAAAATTGAAATTTTTACACATTTCTAAAATCGACGATGTTATTAGTTATTGATAGGTTCACATTTATATATTTTTTCAGGGTTCGAGGGGTCATGGCCCCCATGCTTCCCCCCCCTGGGTACTGTCCTGACGTAGACAGTGGGAGAGAAATTTTGGAGAATCTTTCTATTAAATTTTATTATTTAAATAATAATAACCCTATAGCGCTACAGCCCAATATTGGGCCAAGGCTGCTGGCCTCCCTCCCACGCGGGGCACCAATGGGGCGTGGATATCTGCAGCCAGACTAGGGGGACGGATGGTCGCCCCGACAGACCCCCAGCCGTTGTAGGACTTCGGGAACGGATTACGCTCACTCACTCGGAGCTACCCAATTTCCTCACGATGGTGGGTTGCCACCGGCCCTATACACAGATCGAAATTTCCCGGAGACTGAACCCGGGATCGAACCTATGCTCAGATAGGTTAAACCGTTTATTGCCAATCGTGAACTTTTCGTTTAATAGATAATATTTGGTTTTAAACGACGGGAGAATATTGGTCAAATTTCCTTTCGTGGTCTTTTAAGAGAATATATACTTCTACAATAGAAATCGCGTTCGGAAACGGTGAAAAAAAAATGACTTGGTTTTCAAAGGCAGACAAGCTTTGTAGCGTAGATAGCTCGCGTTTAAAGTGACTCACTCACTCACTCACGCTATTCATGGCCGCTTCTTATCGCAAAACACTGTGCGTCGATGCACAGTGTCTGCACCCAACCCAGCAAGTTACTACAAGTGACCAGAGTCGAATTTGGAAGAGCCAGCGTCGAATAACATGGGTACCTGGGGGAAACCCTGGGGGGTAAAGGCGGCCAGGGGCGTGATGCTGATCACATCACCCCCACTCACGACCGGGATCAAGAAAGTGTGGGGCGTTACCTTCACACCCCCTATACGCCTTCATGGCGTGGTGCTATGCACAGGGGAGCACTTTACTTTTTTTTTTTTTACTTATCTGAAGAATGATAGATTTCAGCAGAGGCGGCTAGGTGAGCACTAGCTCAACATGCAATAGTTTAAGTCATAATTTCTGAGAAACAAGAAATCTTATTGAATAAGTATTCGGATAGTAATACGTCTATCCGCTCCTTTTTAACAATGTAAGCTCGAAGACAATCTGTATTCCATTTGTTTATATTGGCAACTTGGTCAACCGGAGGTTATTATAAGGAACTATTTCTTAGATGCTCATGTAACCATTATAAAATTACAAATAAAGTATATTCACAAGCTTAGATATACTAACAACGAAGAAATAAATTCAGAGTTAAATTTCAAATGCATGTGTATAGTTATATTATAGAAGTACAGAGCTATATCAGAGTATTGAACTTCTTTTTGCAGGATAACGTTTACAATATTGACGCGAAATAATAATTAAGAATAATTAAGAACTGTTGCTCCAAGGGAAACAAAGGGCGTAGTGTATTGGTTAGAGTTCTTGAAAGCATTGATTGCCCAGGTTCGATCCTCCATACTAGGTGTTCTTTTTTGTAATTCTCCTTTTATTATAAACAAGGGCATGGTAACATTATTTGTAATATCAGTGTATAGTGGCTACATTGTTCTGCATATGGAATTTATAAAAAATAAAGAAATAAATGAATTGACACACATTCAAAGGAATATTTTCAGGCCCGTAGCCAGGCAGGGGCCAGGGGGGGGCTGAGCCCCACTGAAACTATCGTCACCCCCTATAGCACTGAGGTCAGCCACTTTGACATAGGTAAAACTATTTTGTGTAATTTTTTTGCAGTGAAAAGTGATAATGGAGACAGCAGATATTATTTTGCTCACAACTTTGGTGAAGGATAAATTAAGGGAGCATGAACAGCAGCTATTACATTCGTTCATCTTGTTTATAAGAAGAAGTGTAAGTAGCGGCAAGTATTTAGGAGATTCTCTTCCCTAGACTTCAGAAAGTTTCTTCACAGGGGAACTTCTTTATATGTACCTTCGTTGCCCCTGTTGCGACCTCCCATTTATACAGAAATCTATGATTTTGATGTCATTATGCAAATTCCCTCGGCATCTGTGTCAAAGGTTAACAGCTCCCAAGTTTTGGGAACGAAGGGGAGTTTTATTGTTTCGGCCGGGGAGTGGAATGTAGGGTAGGCACTATGATTGAATATTGTCCATATTTTCTTGTGTAATATAAATATCTGTATCATCAAACCCAAACGTAGTATGGAGTGTGTAGTAAGGGATGATTTCAGTAGCAGCCAATTAACGCTTTAAGTGATATTTTAAAAGATATAGAAAAATGTAGTATTTGTGTGATATTTCTAAACTTTATGTAACTTAATGACCACCCTCCGCCACACATAATTTACCTTCATTTAACATTGTTAACCTTTTGAAAAAATGGACTTGATTTACAAAGCCCCCCTGATAACCCGTGAGGCCCCCCCCCCCGCCCTGGAGATCAATTCTGGCTACGGGCCTGGATATTTTCATGTATAAATAAGATCGTGAATTATGATACTCTAACGATAATTGTGAACTGCTTCAAAGACATTGACAAATATTAATGAAATAACTATTTATAATTGTGGCAATTCAGGACATACTCATTTTACCCCTTTTCCCACTCGAGTTCAATGCAAGGATACCTCCGCAAATATCGAATGAAAAATTTTCATCATGTGCAATTCTCCATTAAATGTTTTCGCCGAGTCGTACTACCTTCGTTTTCTTTGTTACAAACAAGTATTCTTTGCACATTACATGTAGGAGGAGAGTTGCATCTACATTTCACATTGGTCAGCTCCTTTTACTTACTTTCAGGAGCGAAAGCTTGTAGGGTAGTGTTTATCGTTCAGGACTGTCAATCTGATGGTCGTAGGTTCAAACCCTTCCGGTGGCAGAAAATTTTCGTAAGTTTTAGACCTATCCCATTGTGTTCATTGTCCACGCCGTGTGAAACGGAATGATTCAGTTTGAAATTAACGATGGGGGGAGGGGAAATATTAAATTACAAAATCTCCATTTCAACGAACCGAGAAGTGGACAAAAATTGGATAATTCTTATAAATATTCAAATTACATTCATGTTTTTAGTGGTATAATCTCAGGTAAAATCAAAGATCTTACATGGAAGATTTTACCTTGCTGTGAACTAAGCCAAAAGGCATTTCGAACCGATCTAATACATTCTCCAATACATTTCAAAATGTTCTTGAATGTTTCATGTCGATAATTTGACCAATGCATCAATTCTTGACGCTGAGACGATATTTTCTGCAACTACCTCTTCTCTTCAGTCCCTTCTGTTCTTATCTTCTCCTTCTCCTCTCCCCTCCTTCTGCTCGCTCTGCTTTTATCTCGTATCGCCTTCCCTACTTTTCTCGCATCTTATCTCCATCCCACTCATCTCCACTCCTCGTATCTCCTCTCCTGTCTTAGATTTCCGACTCCACTGCACTCTTCTCCTCTTCTTTTGTTCTTCTCTCCTTTACTTTACTCTCCACTCCCCTCCTCTCGTCACCTCTTCTCGTCTTCTCTCTTCTTTGCTCCATTTTCCTCATCTCTCCTAGAATTTTTTCCATTCTCCTCATTACATATCCTCTCCTCGTCTATCCTCTCTTACTTCTCTCCTCTACTTTTCCTCTTCTCGTTTCGCTTTCTCTTTCTCCTCTCCTTTGTCATCTTTCGTTTTCTCTCACCTATTTTCCTTTCTGTAGACTCATCAGCGATGAAATAAAAAAACCGTTTTTTTTCTTTCAGAAAGAATTTTGTCAGTTGCGATATGATAGTGATATTTTTAATAATTTTATACAATATTACTTATTGTTATTCCTTTCGCGTATTTTATAAATATCTATTGTGCATGTGGCAACCCTAAAATTGAGCCTAACTCTACACGCAACCCACCAACGCCTTGTGTAAATTGGGTTGCCTAGTTTAAAATGTCGTTGTCCTAAAACTTTTGAGAGACACTGTACCAGTCAATAGAGGGAAAAAGAACTTCGAATGTCGGGAATAATTCCGTAAAAGTTAATTTTGGTCAGTTGTTAGTCCACTACTAGAAATGCAAAATCCCAAGTCCCTACACCACCCATCTCCCCGGTGCTGGTATTTTAAGGCTATGAACGTGCTGTAAGGGTCTCTGATGCAATTTGTAAATATACTGTTGGGTTACTTATATTTGATATAAGCGGGTGCCCATTATTAAGGAATTCCGTGCTTTGCTTTGAATTACTTGAAGGCTCAGATGCTTTTAGTGTAAGTGAGTGGTAGGATGCTATTTGTAAGTTGGGAGAAAATTCCCTTTGTTATCGAGTCATTAAAACGCATCCTAAAATTCCTATAATTTTATTTTGACAGACAAGACAGGTAAATATTTGTTCCATTTTACGTCCAGAAGCAAATTAGGACTGTATCTACAGTTTAAAGTGGGAACCACACTATTGCAATGTTCATACACCCGTGATCGAACCTGGGACCCCCCACGGCCGCGAGGATATAATGCGAGTTGCAAGGACATCAGCGAATTTTTCAATACGTCCATAACAACGGTTTTTACTCTTATCCGTACAGCCAACAGCGAAAGAAATGGTAGGCAAATTGTCCATCCCTTTTTTTATTATTCCGCATCATGTGTATTTTTAAGTAATGGTATTCTATTCATATTGTTCTCCACTTCTTGACATTTTTATTTAAATTCGTGATCATTATATTGTGGAAAACAGACTGAATGAAAACGGTGATGGACAATTCGCCTACCATTTCTTTTGGCGTTGGGTGTACGTGTACCTCTGTGTATATACCGTACAGCTATATCGCAGGCTAAATGATGTTTTGTTGTATCTCCACTTTTCGTCGGAGATGAGTTGGTGACGTTATCGCGTTTCTTGCAGGTTAATGCATCACGTTCCGAAGCAGTATATCGGTCTGTCAAGTGGTGTGAATTATCAACATTAATAAAATGTTTCCGCAAATCTTGTAGTATTTTTAAAATCTATGTGCTCTCTCGCAAAGTTAGTGCAGATGGATAGGCTTTCGATTTTGAGTTTTTTGTAATCGTGAGTTAAACTCGAATGTAATGGTTATGGAAATAGATAATAACGGCATTCTTTTTTATTTTTTAAAAAATGCTCCATTTACACTGAATTCTGTTTTTGTCTTATTCTCGAAGGAATCCCACGCTGGCCTATCCAGGGTGTCAAATGGTTTTCATGCTTCTCTTTCATGTTACGTATCTGACATGGTACACGACGTGGTGGCGCTTCCCAACTTTTTGTGTATCGTGATGAACTAGTCAGGTACTCTCTGTTCTTGTTATGGTGAAGTACCGTTGGGTGATTCTCCTCTCTACAGATCATCTGCTTCATAGGACATGCGCTGATGCCAATTTCCTCCTTTTCAAATTTCCGCGCTTTAAGCTGCATCAGGATTTCGTCATTTTGTTTGTAATTTACGTTTATTTGTATGGGCATAAACATCTTCGTGTTAAAGTAAAATAAAGGTAAAGTTTCCTGTACATATAGCACTGTGCCATGAAGGCGCATTTAGGGGATGTGGGGGTAGGGCACGTTTTTGCCTAAAGTCCTGTTTATAACGAAGGAAAACCGAACACTATGTAAGGTAGAATAAATATGGCCTACATGGGAACATAACATTTCTTACCCTTATGTTAACGTAGTGTGTGTAGGACTCACTACGGATAATGGACCTTTCATTTGCTCAGACTGTGATGTGTAACCCATGCTCTTCTGGGGACAAATTGCGACACGTCACTTCCTTGTTTATTGTTTTGTAAACGATGTTATTTATTTGTGTAGTCTCATGTTATGTAAATATAATGTAAGTGTGTCAATATACACCTATAAAAGGAACATTGTGGTACTTTCCTTACAGTTGCTGTTGCATTTTTTGGTGTGAAGGAATAACATATATCACTAGGCCATTTTGGGTACATAGCCTAAAAGTTACTTTTCAACAAATTCTTCATTGCGCCCATGTTATTATTTGGATCTGGTTCCAATTTTCGGTAAATGTACAGAAATATTCCTTCTTTGGAATGCTGCCATTAGTTTTACCTTTCTGACTTTGTACACCATTAGAAACAATCTTAAACTTTAGGTAGGCTACATTGAATTCAGGTATCTTATGTACAATTACAATTCAGACTCACAAAAGCAGAAGCATTGAAAATACTTTTATGGAATCCCGCATTTGTAAGAACTGCAACCGGCTTTGTGGCAAAACACGTTAAGTGGTCAACATTTTATCTCGCCACCGAAGTCCCGACTTAAACAAAGAGTGGCACAAAGGCAACGCTAGATAACCAAAATATGCTGCACAAAAATAGCAAGACTGCATTAGTTCGCGTGTTTTAAATGCCATAATGTAGCTAATTGCGTGCCACTTTAAGAATCCCAGTCTCGCTACATTCTCATTCTCGGACATCCCACGAGTAGGAGCACCAAGGAAAGGGTTTTTGGGAAAACTAAACGCCTGATACTTATCATATCCGGCGCTCCCGTAGCATCCCACAATTGAAACAGGAACAAAGCGTACCTAATTCATTCCTTTTTATGGTGGGAGGCGTAATAACGCGATGGTACTTTGTGCGCACAGATTCATTACGAAGTTTCACATGCTTTTGCTTTCCGTTAGCCACATCTAAGTCAGGAAGTGGTAACAGTTATGTATAATCGCACTTCCTGAAGTTGCAGTAGGAAACCCCTGATTATGTGTTGTTGAATATATTATGTATTTATTTCATTATTTAAATCGTTGTTCTCTTTTCCTTGCAGGTAAGTGGGCAGCGCAGATGCAACCTTGACGGGAGGTAATTATTTTGAATAAAGTTTTACAATTAAGAACACCCGTTACTACTGTGAGCAATAGTGGTAAGAACGCGGAACTGATTTTAATTTTTGTTGGGTAAGTTTCCACTAGAACTGTATGTTGATTTTGTCACCTTATTCACTCAGTTGTCGTCTAGTGTCGGAGCCGATGCCTCGTTCACAGTGCGGTTGATATCAGCAATATAGGAAGACGAACGGCTAGCGACTTGGAAAATATATATTCACAGGACCAAACCTAACCTGCCTAACCTATTTACATGCTTATTTTTGCAATTATGTGCCTACGTGGATAGGTTAAGTAGGTCAGGTTTAGTGCTGTTAGCATATACCTCCTAAGTTGCTAAGGCTGTCCCTAGCCTCCCGTAGAAAAGCTTCAGTACAGCGCCATGCGTAAGATCCAATTTCATAACATTTATGTGTGACAAGAACGCGTTGTGATATTCTTTGTGCATAGTGCTTCGTTAACATTCGTGCAGTGAGATTATGTGTGACTTGCAGTTGTGTGCAGAGAAAATGAGTGGTTTAAATCTATGTTGTAATATATAAATTGTTGTGCTGTTTTTACGTATAGAAGCAGCTAGGAGGTACGAATAGAAATACTACAAAATTGTGGAAAATAGGAGTGGTATAGGACATCCAAGTGTAATCATTTGCACCAATCTTTCGTTAACGTTATAGTATGTCGTATGTAATTGTGAGAGATGGGTGAAGTAAAACTTGGGTGACGTTTCAAGAACTTCAAGATAGTCTTACTTATATCACGACTTGTAAGTGTGTATGGATTAGTATGAATATGAAGTAAACCGAAGATCGTTGTTGCTTCTCTGTCCATCTCTGTCGTTTCTCAGTTGGTTGGCACAGAGTAAATATCATCTCATCTAAACACACGCGTTTAGCCTCTATTCATAAACTAGATTTGAAGTGAAATAAATGTAGAGGAGGATCCGGAAGTCAGTCTGTCCAGTGTTACTACGGTTACACCGACTTTAAATTTGTGAACAAAATATGCTTTTAGAACAAATGTTCTCGTCATACCAGCCAGGTTAATTCGACGATATCATCCAACGTTTGAGTGCAATCGATAACGTCGAATTTACCTGGCTGATAACCCAGGAACATTTGTTCGAATCACGTCGCCAAGAAAGGTTAGATTTCTACATGCTTTTAGAAGGAATTTTTTATGTTCAGAACTCCGATATCAAATAAGAATAGGAGTTGTTATATAAGACCCTGCAACCGATTAATTTACTTTTGAATCTTAATTGCATCATATTTGTGCTAGTCTATTAGAAACGCTGTGTTGATTCTTGTACAGTTGACGGCAAATATATTCTGTAATTGGGTAACTTGCCCATTGGGAGCCGCGGTGGTACAGTTGTTAGAGCGTCCCGGGTTGGGTAATATAAGGTCGGAATTCCCTGGATCTTGTCATTGTATGGAGCGGGTCTGGGGTCCACCAAGCTTCTAATATATGCATAAAGGCCACCGGAGAGTCGTGCTGATCACATCACCTCGAGAAATAGCCCAGATCGAGACTGTATGGAGACCACGGTCCATTTCCTTTATGTGCCTTCATGGTACGGTGCAATGAGCACGGGGAACTTTACCTTTCCTTACCGCACTTGTGCATTGCTTTTTTTCATTCATTTTTATTTCACGTCCTGTACGTTTTTAACACAAGGAAATTGTATTGAAACTCCAGCAACGTTGTTTTCTGCCTTGTCCGCCTCTTTCTTTCAATTCTCAACTGCGAGTTTTTCTTTGAAGACCATTTTATGGACATATAGGCTAATTGAGACTGGACCTACAGTTGAAACTGGGATCCGAACGACTTTGCAAGCTGTCTTCACCGGCTATCGTACCCGGAACTCCTTGATTACAAGGCGACGAAATTACTCAATTTTTAACTCTCATTAAATGAAACAAAGCGAATGATCATGGTGATGGACAATTTGACTATTAGTATATCTACCGCCGTTCAATACTCCACCAACACTGAAATTGTCCCGCTCAGGGACGACAAAACACTTGCATCTCATTAGATCTTACACGCCACCCCCATTTATGTGGATTGTTCCTCCAGCGTCTATGCCTTCATCTCGACAAACCAGACACTGATCATCCCATCCTCCATCCGTGACCGTCATAATGCATTTAATACAATCCTGGCCATTAATTATATTGCCATTTTCCACTTACCGGTGTCACCGAACCTATTTTCTTTCAGTGGCATGTTGCTTTGTATCCTGTAATTAACACAAGTCCGCACTGCACTTTCTCTGTTGCGGAACAAGTATTACAAATTGCATGCCTGTTTTGCAGGAAGAAAAAAAACTGTATTCTTCTTCCTTACGTAATAACACTCGCTGAAAAGTTTTGTGTTATTTTTTAGATGATTTGCAACGCTGGAGTTATACAATTATTATTTTTTTAGCTTGCGTTGTGCGTGATGAGCATAGCTGTAATAAGTTCAATTTCCGGTTTTTCGTGGATGGTTATGTTTGCGTTTATGGGCCGGGAATCGAGTCCGGAACCTTGCGTGCCGAGTTCGTGAGGCGACCATAGCTGATCTCTGTGGCGAAGTGATTAGCACAGCGCGCTACGACACCAGAGGCCCGGGTTCGAATTCCGGCATGAACATGGGTGTTATTTGTGAGTGTCCCTTCATCAATTTCATCAGTCATCCTCATCTTCGGCGTTAGCCAAAAGTGGAAGAGAAGGAGAGTAAAAATATACCAGCTGAATCAAAATCGTGAAGCGACCACATATTTGGGCCTCCCCGATGTCGTAGTGGTAACACTGTCGTCTTGCAATCAAGGGATCCCGTGTCCGATACCTGGTGGAGACACGAAATGGTTCGATTGATTGATTTGTTGTTTTAAGTCCACTTTATACACAGTAAGGCTAATCGGGACTGGACCTACAGTTTAAAGTGGGATCCGAATCACTATTTGCCTCCACCGGGAATCGAACCCGGGACCCCTTGGTTACAAGGCGACGACGCTACCACTGCGCCATCGGGGAGGCCTACGAAATGGTTCGAGTTCCACTTTAAACTGTAGGTCTACTCCCGATTAATCTATCTGTGCATAAAGTGGACTTAAAGGTCTCACTCACGTTGTTTTTTTCTTATTCATTTCGCAGATATATTTTAGTCTTTACATGTAATCCAATTAACGACTTCCACAGAATGGAGGATGTAGCAAAACTTGTAACAGTATATACGGCGCCTCAGCGTTTGCTACAGCGCGGGACTTGGTAAGAGTAAGGAAGTGAGGTAATGCGAGCGAAGCGAGCAAGAAAATTTTACAAAATGTATTTTTATTTGCATAAAATTTGACATCGAAAGGGACAATTGTCTCTCTGTGTCCCCCTTAAGGTGCCCTTGTTTGTCAATATTTACCCCCTCTAGAATTAAATTTTTTGTCATTGGCGGGCAGTGCCTCCCTGCCCCCCCTGCGGTTGCGCCACTTATGTAGCATGGAGCGACGTGAAATATAAAATACTCACGCAACATGTGTAACCTAAATTACATAAATTTTCTCTGAAAAGTGTAATTTCCCTTTCTTCCAAACAATTGTTCATGCATTTTAGACAAAATCAATAAAGATAAGTCTTACTTCTCTCTCTGGTAAATTACAGTGCGTTACAGAAAGCAAAATACATTGCGAGCGAAGCGGAAAGAAAATTTTTAGATGCATTTTCTTGCAAACTGAAAACAATATTGATTTAATAGGGTGCAAATAATTCCACGGAGCGCCATGGCATTCTTTCTTTTACCTTTATTTTTCATTTAGATTGTTCGGCATCCACGCCTGACTCCCGCCGCCCCTTAGCTACGGTTCTGAACATGATGAGACTAAGAAAAGTAGGTATTGCGAGAGAAGCGAGCAAGAACATTTTACGAAATGTATTTTCATTTGCATGAAATTTGAAACCGGGGGGGTGGTGGAATTCCCCCTACAGGTACCCTTGGCAGTCAATGTTTGCCCCCCAGAAATGATTTCCCTCCAAGGTTGGGGAAGGAGCAATGCCCTCTGCCTCCCCTGTGGTTACGCCACTGTGTAGCACACCAATCATTCTAAGTTGTTTAACTTCAATAAATTAAAGACTAATAGATTTCTCAAAATCAAAATATCTGGATTTTTGATTCCAATAGATGTAGCTAACTGTCGGGAACAGTGGAGCAGTTTAACCTATGTCTTGCCCCAAACAGGCAAGAAGAGCACTGCTGTGTCACCTTCCATGGCTGCTAATTCTTAGCTCTTGGGTATCTCATAAAATGGCATAATGTTTGATACATTTCGTTCCAACTTTGTGAATTTATCAATAAATTTTAAAAAAAACAACTCTTGTGAGAGGCGCAGAAGAAGAATGATCGCCACCTCAAGCCTTTAATTCGCCCTTGCAGCAAGAAGATCGATAGTTGTAGTTCGCCTAATTTTTTTCTTGTCACCCTAGTAGAATAGAATTTATTTCAAGTATGAGCCTTTACAGCTATACATACCATACAAGTGAAACATTTTAGTACAATTTCCCTACACCCTTCCTCCTCTCAGTCTACTTCCACATTCACACTGCTTGGGAGTTCACAAACACTATTTCATTTCAACTCTTTCCCTCCACTTGCACTGCTACCTGAGTGATTCCTATATTGCCTCACATTTATTTATTTATTATCCCCCCCCCCTTTCACACATGTTTGCTATCCCCACTAAGATTCTTTGCTCTCTTTACCCAGGCGTAGTGTAGGAAAGTTCCCAGATTCCTTATTTGCGCCTCCCCCCTCTCGGTCTCTCCCTCCTAATAACGGATGTCATTATATTCTCAATGTTATCTTCATTTATTTCCCTGGTATATTTTTGTCTTGCCTCGCCTGTTTCTTTGCACTGGAGGAGAATGTGAAATTTCGTCTCGTCTTCACCGCATAGCGGCCATTCTACGCTCCCGTCCTCCCGTTTTAGTTTAACTTGTGCCCATCCCCCCAGTCTGGACCAGGCCAATCCTGACCTTTCCTTTGCCCCACACAAATCCGCGTAGTTCCTCCTTCCCCATTCTCGATCAGTGTCCACTATTTTCGCTGATGTTAACGATATTTTTGCGTCGCATTCTGCCAAAAGTTTCTGTTTGGTAGTATCTTCCAGTCTGGCACGTATGACCCCTACCATCTGCATACCATTTCTCCCCTCTATTCCCTCTTCCCACACCCATCCCAGTCCTATACTGTATAATTCCGTCTTTATTTTTGTTACCCATTGCCTCCCATTACCCCCTCCCCTTATCTGTGATTGTACACAGAGTTTCTTCAAATTTCCCCCCTCCATGGTGATCAGTTTTGCCCAGTAGCGCTAGGTTATATGTCAACTGTTCTCTCCCTGGCTATGGCCTTTCCACATTGATTGTGCATGAAAATATGAGTGACGAGGCAGAGGTAGCGAGAATATTTTCTAGATCCTCTGTGAAGGGGTGGTCACCTCACGACTCCTTTGATCCACCCTAGTACCTTCATCTTAACGTTCATTTCGTGCTTATCTTTCGTCGCCCCTCCCCCTTCCTTCATCATCCTTACCTTTATTCCCCCCTCTTCTCCTTCTATCTGTCGTCTCCCTCTAATCTTTTGTCGGCTGCCATCTTTCATCACACCTATCCTTCTTAATTCTTATCTTTGTTAGCCCCCTTATCATTCGTCGCCTCCTATCTTTCGTCATTCTTATCTTTTGTCGCCCCTATCTTTCGTCATTCTTATCTTTTTTCGCCCCCTTATCATTCGGCGCCTTCTATCTTTCGTCATTCTTATCTTCGTTAGCCCCCTGTCTATCGTTGCCCCTTTATCATTCGTCGCCCCTATCTTTCGTCATTCTTATCTTTGTTCGCCTCCTATCTCTCGTCGCCCCCTTATCATACGTTGCCCCTTTCTTTGTTCATTCATATATTTGTTCGCCCCGGCCCCCTATCTCTCGCCGCCCCATCCTTCGTCGTTCTTATCTTTGTTCGCCCCCTGTCTCACGTTGCCCCCTTATCATTCGTCACCCCTATCTTTCGTCATTCTTATCTTTGTTTGCCCCCCTGTATCTCGTCGCCCCTATTTTAGTCACTCGTTACACTCGCCGTTAAGCTTCCTGCTCTCCATAATGGTAGTTCTTCGTAAAATACCTCAATATTTGCCATATTGAAGAAATAAAATGAGATCCTTAAGGATCTGTCGCCCCTCCGTCCCCCTTTTTTCAGTAACTAACTAACTGACTCTCTAGCCTTCTTAAACCCGAAGGTTCATGGCTGCAGCAACACAGGCCTTCCATCTGTCCCTATCCTGAGCAAGATCTATATACTCTTTTCCATCCCTACCGATTTCCTTTAGGTCCATCTCAACGTTGTCCCTCCATCTTCGTCTCGGCCTTTCTACAGGTCTCTTACCATCAGGTTTCCCAACATGAATCCTGTAAACTCCTCTTTCCTCTCCCATTCGTGCCACATGGCCTGCCCATCTAAGTCTTCTTGATTTAATCATTCTAAAAATATCTGGACATGAATACAAATTATGTAATTCTAAATTGTGTAACCTTCTCCACTCACCTGTCTCCACATCCCTTTTAGGTCCAGATATTTTCCTAAGGATCTTATTTTCAAATACTCTCAATTTGTGTTCCTCTTTCAATGTAAGGGACCAAGTTTCACACCCATATATTACTACAGGCCAAATTACTGTTTTGCATATTTTAACTTTTAGTTTCTTAGATATTAAACGAGAAGACAAAAGTTTATGAAGAGAGAAGTAACATGCATTTCCTGAATGAAGCCTACTTTTTATTTCCTCTTTAATATAATTTTCATTTGTTAATATTACTCCTAAGTATTTGAATTTGGAAACTGGTTCAAACGAGTTGTTATCAATAATTAGATTTTGATTATTACCTAACACTTGGTTTCGGCCTGTAAGCATAGTATATTTAGTTTTCTCTTTGTTAACTTCCAAACCTATCTCTTTAGCAGTTTTGAAAAATATTTTGGCATTATTCTTAATTGTATTTATATCATCCCCTAATAAGTCTACATCATCTGCATATGCTAACAACTGAGTCACACCATTTAATTTTAGTCCTTCTTTAGCTTCTTTTACCTTCCTAACAGCATATTCTAAGGCAAAATTAAAGAGCAATGGAGATAATGCATCTTCTTGCTTTAACCCATCATGAATTGCAAATTTGTCCGACACATTAATACCCACACGAATTTTACTTTGTTTCACTGGTGCATACTTTTATCATACTAACAAGCTTCTTAGGTATTCCAAACTCTACTAATATATTATATAATTTATCTCTTTTGACCGAATCATATGCTTTTTTGAAATCAATGAATAGCTGATGGACATTTTGATTATATTCCCACTTTTTTTCAAGTGTCTGTCTGATGTGAAAAATTTGATCTGTAGTTGATCTGTTACGTTTATATCCACATTGATAATCACCTATAATTTCATTAGCATATGGGGTTAGTCTTGTTAAAAGAAT
Organism: Lepisma saccharinum; assembly: GCF_977018435.1. Taxonomy (NCBI): domain Eukaryota; kingdom Metazoa; phylum Arthropoda; class Insecta; order Zygentoma; family Lepismatidae; genus Lepisma; species Lepisma saccharinum. The sequence continues at coordinate 28,092,636 of NC_139258.1, read as the reverse complement.
GTTAGATAATATTTTATATGTTGTTGAGAGTAGAGAAATTCCACGGTAATTATTGCAGTTCATTTTATCACCTTTTTTAAACACAGGAACAATTATGGATTCTTTCCACTGTTGAGGTATTTCTTCTTTATTCCATATTAAACAAATTAATTTATGAATTTGACATATTAACGAATTTCCACCATATTTAACTCAGCTGGTATGAAATCAATGCCAGGTTCTTTGTTATTCTTTAGCCTTTTAATAGCATCTTTAACTTCAGTCAAGTTAGGTTCTGGAACTAAAGGTTCTGCTGTGTGTACTTCATTTACTTCTGATTTATCTCCTACATGGACATTTAAAAGGTCATCAAAGTAGTTCTTTCATCTATTTAGAATATCGCTTGGGTCAGCTAGAAAATCACCGTCTTTATCTTTTATCAAGTTTACTTTAGGTTGCCACCCCTTTCTAAATTCATTTACACCCTTATATAAATCCCTGATATTTTTGTTTTTGCTGTTTGTTTCAATTTCGTTAATTTTGCTTTTCAAGTAATCTCTTTTTTTTACTTCTAAACGTGCGGTTAACTTCTCGCTTTATTCTATTATAATTTCTTAGATTTGTATCATCAGAGTTATTTAACCACTTAAGTCTAGCCTGATTTCTTATTTCTATTTGATTATGACATTCATCATCAAACCATGGCTTACTTTTTCTTGGTTTATGGTATCCCCCTTTTTTTACTCTTGTATGTTTCTTAATTGACACTACGTGTCCTATATTTCATTCCAACTGTGTATATTATTTATCAATATGTGAAAAAAATAAAATAGGTCGTTGGTGGAAGTAGCCCACGACGCCCCCTCCGCCCGCCCTTTAATGCGCCCTTGCCCTGAATCGTCTCTTGGGTGGCGTAGCTATTCATCAATCATCTTCGGAAAGTCATCACTCGCTTGGCCTAAAGTATGATGTGCGAGAGGTCGCACTCTAGAAGAAGAATGGCAAGAATTGACAAGTGCCATAAATGGGTTTTATACTCTCCACGACTGAACCGATATGGACATTATTAGGAAAAGGACTTTACCTGCCTTTTGTCTGGATAAAGGTTATTTCCACAGATCGTCCTCTCAGTTGTCACCGTCATATGTCTGATCCCCCTGTCAGAATTCACTCACCTCACTCCCTTGCTCACTTCATCCCCGATCCTGTCACAATCCCGTTCAATCGCCAACTGCCCTCTGAAGTCAGTCATCTAACGTTTGAGTAATTACCTATTCAGCATTCCTTTTTCTGCTTCCTGCTATGTCAAGGATTATAGCAGACTTGGCACTTTTACCCAACGCCTTGGGTACGATATGATATGATGAAATTGATGAAGGGACACTCGCGCAAGGAACACCCATGCTCAGGCCGGGATTCGAACGCGGGACTCCTGTCTCGCAGCCCGCTGTGGTAAACACTCAGGTGTTAAGATTGTTTTAAGTCATCACCAGGGACACTTTTGCCGGCCGAAGTTGCCCTGTAAAGACCGTATCCCCGAGGCAGTCGCAAGGCAACTCGTTTCCTTTATTGGAAGGACAAATTGGCTTTCTGAGGTTACTCCACGTATCCAATTACCGCCATGTCCATTAAATTAGCTTATCATTGTTATTATGCGCGGCAGATGTTGTAATTATCGATGTTCCATTCCCGTTTGCAGACCGTCCGATGAGGATACTTTTCTTGGTCGTTGCTGAAAACAGATCTGGCCCAGTGGAGAGCCAACGAGGAAGAGTTGATTGCATCTGCAGATCTGGTCGCTTCACGTTCCCTCGGCTCCCGTGGAACGGTGCCTTGTACGTGAGCCATTTTAATTACTACCACTGTACGTGCTTCTTCTGCGTTGGCATTTTTGACAGTCTCTGCTACTGGGTAAGATGTTTTTCCTTCTCTTTAACGCTTGTGGTTTACTCCTGACTTACTGCGATTCCTGTCTCAATTTAAAGTTTGAGCACCCAATAGGAAGGGCTGCTCTTCACATTTTTCTGCTCTTTTCTATCCTCACCTTGTTATAACTATCTACTTTTATTCTATGCAAGTATCGACAACTACCTATATACAAGGTACTTGTATTTGTGTACAGGATAGTAGGTTGATCCACTGTTATACCCAGAGAATTTTGCTAGGGTCCTCTGAAGGGTGGTGGAAATATTTTCAGGGGTTCTGCTAAGATTTTTTTGTCTCTCGTGTGTCTTCATCTTATTCACCATTTCTTTCTTTTTCGTAACACTTTATTTATTTCTGTTATTCATTCTTAATTCCTTTGTTCTTTTTCCTCTTACGTATTATCCCTTTTCTCTTTACCTGTTTGTGCTGTTTACTGTTCTCTACTCTAAATGATCATGAAAATTCCTCATGTTTGCCCACCCGGTGGCAACGACATGGTTTGACCCCCACAATTCCTTGTAAGTTCCACTGCATCTTGTTTAGTACCTATGTAGTAAACATCTCCTTTGTGCTCAGCACTTTGCTATGAAACCACTTAGACGGTGTAGACCTTCCGTATATCTATTCAGTGATGGTCAGATCAATACCAGACTTTGTACGTGAGAAAATTCTTCCTTGAAATGATGAGTGGATACTGGATCAATTAGAGAAAGAAAACTTTACGAAACATTTGTATTGTTGTCCTTTAAATCTATTTTTCGTGATTATGGGCAAGTATTCGAGTTTAGAATCACGCAAGTTGACAATATTAAAATAGGCAATTCGAGTATAAAACCAAGTGAGAGTCTAAAATATCTTGGTGTGTACCTAGATAAGAATTTATCGTTTTCACAACATGTGAAGATTATGTGTGCACGTGCAGATCCTAGAATAAAACAGTTTCAATATTTCTGCAAATATGTACACCTTGATCACAAATTAGCGTTCTACAAAGCGTTTATTAGGCCGTTACTTGAATATTGTTTCTCTGTACTCTATGGGATTAACATAAATAACACCAACAAATTAGAAAAAATGCAAAATTGGGCTATTCGTAGTATACGAAATACACCACACATGACTTCACGATCGAGCAGAGAAGAACTGCAACTACCCACGCTTGAATCCAGATGAAAATATGCGTTCCTACTAAAAATTCATCAGGCAATTCACACACACACACAATCACTTACTAAGCGGCAAGGTAATTATATGTAGTAACATGCATTATCCCAATCTGCGATCTAATAACACCAGTAGTATCAGAGTACCAAAATGTAACAAGGCAAGATACGGATCAAAATCCATATCATCGCTGTCAAGTAAGGCGTGGAATCAACTGCCTGTAGCCTGGAAAAAGGAGAGAAATTTGGTCAAATTGAAACAACAAATTAAGATGTTAATCTACGAATACTGACACCGTGCCTCATTTGCCTCATTGCCTCCTTCACACAAAGGGCGCCGACTTTCCAAAATTTCTGTGGGTGCATATCAATGGCGGTTAGATCTGTAATTATCAAGTACTGTATACTTCAAACAACTTACATGCACAATGATTGCAAGAGGCAATGATATTATCAACATGTTACTAAAGGAAAATACCACATTCATACAAATTAAAATGAAAAAAATCTTCATAAATGCAAATAATTTTAATTGTATTGCAGAAAGAACTATGCAAGGATTTTGTTTGTGAACAGAAACTACAAAATGACTAACTTTATGTACAAAATAATAATAATGATAATCATGACATGTTAACTTTCAATATAAAACACATTCCTTCTTACGTTATTTGAACTTATGAATTTGTTTGCAATTTTGGTAATGTCAATATACTTCCATTGTTATTGATGGGGACTGCCTTTGACTTGGTCAGAGACAGGCAAGGAAGGGGGGAATGTGTTGCTTGGTTGACTTTGCACATACACATTTGAAACAATTATGTTTTAGAGGTTAGAAATTTTAACTTCCATCTCAATGTTTTAATTGCTTATTATTTTTTGATAATGGCAAGTTGAAGTTGAAGTTGAATTTTCTTGATATTAGTTTGTGAAGTGCCGTTTCCTTGAGTTCTGTGTCCATTGTTCCCCATTTTCTTTGATTTTTATGCGATCTTACTTTGTTTCCCTCTGCATATGTCGCTCGAGGGATCTATCTTCTTCTTTGGTTTATTTTCAGTTCACTCTGGCCGTGGGGTGCGGTGAGTGTTGTGCCTGATGATCTCAGTGCCAATCTGGTTCACTGCTGGGTTGTTGTGACCTCTGAGTTCTGTCCAGAACTTTGTTGTTAGTCTCTTAATGACATCTTCTATCTTATCAATTTCTAGGTCTTCTTGGATTTGTTGATTGGTTGTATATATATCGTGGCTATGGCAAGTGAGAAATATTTACTTTATTTTGTTTTTATCAAACTAAAAATCTTGTGGGCGCGGCGCACCCACAAGATTATTTATGTGGGTGCTCGAGCCCCGGAGCACCCACGTAGTCGGCGCGCATGCTTCACACACACATACTTAATTTCTATTTCTTGTGTGTTTTTATTCGTTGTGTATTTTTATTCCTTGTTTGTTTCAATTATATAGGCACACTTATATTTTTCCATATTTTATGCATCTATAAACATTTAGCAGAATTGTATAGCTTAACAAATTAATCCATGTAGGGCATAAAGCTGTTTCTATAGTAAGATAGTCCGTGTAAAAATACTGTAAGCTTAAGTGTAACCCCACTTCAAATAATAAATAATAATAATAATAATCTTCAGATCCTGCAACGAAAACTTAAGTATAGCCGAGAGTTTTGAATGCTGGACTCACTATGTTGCTACCGACTGTCTCAGGTTCGAGTACTGGCGTGGGTACGCTTATCAATTTCACTTTATCATCATTCATCATCATTGCCGCGATCAGCCTGTAGGTACAGAAGAACGACGTAAAATAAACCAAACAGATAAACTGCTAATCCACGGATGCTGGAGTGGATAGTTTATTTATTATTAAGTCGTCTGAACAAATAGCATAAAATATATAATATATATTATAAAAATAAAAATAATCTCCATGTCAAAACAGCCCTCTACGAGCCAGGGCTGCCTGGCCAGCTGCTTCCTTGGGCGACGCGTGGTCAGAGCGTCGAGTCCGATCATCTCTGTTTTCTGGCCTTTTGAGACCCGAGCCCACTACTACTTCTTTCAAGTAGCTCCCCAATTGTCCTCACGACGCTGGCCCAATGCGGACATTTTTGTGGCTCCCACCGGGAATCGAACCAGGGTCCGATCGCACCAAAGGCCAGAGCGCTAGCCATTTGGCCACAATACTAAGAACAAGTATAGTGGTGCAGGTATAAAGGAGAATGGAACCATCCAACTCCTAGTTCTCAGGCGTGGAATTGACTACTTCTGTCCTTATGAGGATGTTCCATCAGAGTCGCGTGAAGGCAAGTGCTTTAAGGTTGCCATTCTTCCCAGTGAAGAATCGCCATATATCAAGACTTTCGCCTTCTGCGGTTAAGCAAGGGAAAACCTTGTACTTGATCCCGCGAACATCGCCTGCCTCCCATGGCCGTGAGAGAACCAGCACCTTCAGCACATAGCTTCCAGTGCGCTCTGTCAAGAAGTCATTCTCCGGCGATTTATTCGCCTTCGAGGTGACTTACGTATATGAGAAAGCGTTTCCGTTGGTACCGCGTTGAAAAAAGGAACAAAAAGTGTATTCATTTCGGCACTATGTTAGTGGCATCGCCAGAGAATTCGGTTGCGCTCAAGTGTGGAAGATATTTTTTCATGTGAGCCCTGCTTCAGTGGTCATGGATGCTAAGACCCTCCCGTTTTTTCCTTTCATTTCCTATTTTCTCTCTCTCTCTCTCTCTCTCTCTCTCTCTCTCTCTCTCTCTCTCTCTCTCTCTCTCTCTCTCTCTATATATATATATATATATATATATATATATATATATATTGCTTTCTTTCTCTGTTTGTTTCGATTTTTCTATCAGGTTTCTTTATCTCTTCTTCATCTGTTTCAACATTTTTCTTCCCTCGTCTCTTTCTATAACTGTTTCTTTCTTCATCTGTTTTTATATCCCTTTTTCCCTTATGCCTTTCCATATCCCTTTAGTTCTTCATCTGTTTCTATATCCCTTTATTTCTTCACCTGTTTATATATTCCTTTTTCTTCATCTGTTTCTACATTTCTTTCGTTCGTTCTTCATCTGTAAATGTTCTTCATCTTCTTCTGCCAATACTATATATATATACTATATCACTTTGGTTATTCATTTATTTCTATGCTCTTTCTTTCTTCATCAGTTTATCTTATTTTTGTTTATCTTTCTTCATCTGTTTCTTTTTCCCTTTCTTCACCTCTTTCTATTTTTCTTTGTTTCTTCACCTGCTTATATATAATTCTTTCTTCATATCCTTCTATGTCTCCTTTCATTCTCTATCCCGTTTTCTTTATCTTATTTTCTTCCTATGTTGCTCCATTTTTCTTTTTCTTCCTTAGTTTATCTTATCTCTTTGTGTCTTTTAGTCTTTCTTTCGTCTGTATTCCTCATTTTCTATGAGTTCGTTCTCTTGTTTCTCAATCTTACGGTCTTTATTCATGTTTCTATATCACTTGCTGTTTTAATTTGAGTCCCTCGATCCCTCTCTTCCCCTTTGTGAATGTGATTCTTGCTTTGCTATAAATTATTCTTTAAGTTTCTCATGTAGTCTATTGGGGTGAGCAGAAGGCTAGTGTCTGGACGTATCCAGCCGGGAGGCAATGGGGCATTAACCTCGCCTGGTAAACGAGTGGTGAAAAAGTTCATTTAATTCTTTGTTGTTCTTGCGTGGGAAAATAGGTTAGCATTATTTCACAGTGGAGCTTGAACCTACCCTCACCCACCTACGTTTTATTCAGTGCTTTTGTCTTTTAATATATTTAAGTTTTGATGTAACGGTAAAATATGAACGCCTTTTGTAATCCAGTGCCATCAATTAATTCATTTCGCACTTCATACATGAAGACTTGATGTAACTTCCTACCCACAGCTTCAATAGCCTCCTGCTGTCATTCGCTATTCTTTATTGCCAGGTTGATGTTTGTTGCGGTGTTGTTTTTATGGCTATTCATTTACCTTTGTAGTGTTATGGAAGCCGTTTCCTCTCCTCCGTGCATCCTGTACCAAATCTTGACCTCGCCTTGGAGAACGTCTGTGTAGTTAATAAGTCACAGTGTTACCAAGTCACATTAAAGAAAAAGAGCATTTAGAAGTCCCATTCAAGTGACTAGATTTTCTAAAAATTATACAGTTGTCTTAATGTTTATTAGCTCGCAATGTTACTTACCTTTATCTAACATTACGGCCAATCTCTGTAGCGGAGTGGTTAGCACAGTGCGCTACGACACCAAGGGTCCCGGGTTCGAAAACAGACCTTGGCGTGGGTGTTCTTTGTGTGTGTGTCTTCATCAATTTCATCTTGTCATAACTTATCCTCACCTGCGCGATTAGCCAATAATTGGCAGAAAAGCGAAGTAAGATAAACTAAATCAGTCAAACTAACATTACATTTCGAGAGCCCATCTCTTTCTCTTGTCTTCGTGAGAACAAATTATTTTTGATGGTAAAGGGGAGCGAACCCACGACGTGGAGTAGTTGGTTAGCCCACTGGAGTTGTAGTGAAAGCATGTGTCTTTCGTAGGTTCGATCCCCGTCACCGGCAAGAAGAAATTGCTCACCTAAAGAGTACTGAGGCTCTGTCGACTTGACACACAGCCAATGTAATCGACTGCGGTATTTTGTTGTGTTCTGCCCCTGTGTGTTTATGATTATCCCTTCATCCATTCCATCTTGTCACTATTCATCCTCGTCTTTGTAAGGATCTGTAGCTGACCTTTGTGGCAGAGTGGTTAGCACAGTGCGCTACAACGCTATGGGTCCCGGGTTAGAATCCCGGCCAGGGATGAATGTTTTTTGTGAGTGTCCCTTCATCAATTTCATTACATCACCTTTCATCCTTCACTAAATAACTAAAATCAAATCAAATCAACGCCGAGACAGGCATTTTAAAATCGAGACGAATCCGAGAAATTACCTAGTATTGTCTAGTCTGTTTTCGAGGCCATCCCTAAGAAAGGGATGTTAAAAAATATCGGATTCGGGTTACTAAGTTTCTAAAATATCCGGATACCTGATAGTGAGAATCAGGTACTCGGATCCGGAACCGAAAATTGGGTAAAAGTAAAGTAAAGTGCTCCCCTGTGCTTTGCACCACACCATGAAGGCGAATAGGGGGGTGTGGAGTTAGAAGCCCACACTTTCTTGATCAACACCCCCCCCCTGACAACCTTTACCACCCAGAGTTTCCTCCAGGTATCCACTTTATACGACGCTGTGTGGGCGCCGGAGCCGCTTGAACAGGTGGAAAAATCCCCGGTTCTCCCCCGTCGGGGTTGAACCCGGGCCTCTCGCATGGTAGTCAGACGCCATAACGACTGAGCTACCGTAAGGTACCCGGATACATTATCACACGAATCTAGGATATTTCAAGATCTGGACATCCCTGTCACAGAACTGCTTTTCTGCTCACTAATGAAGTGAGTATCCTAATTCTTGGATATTTGTCTATACTCTGTCGTGAATCTGTGGAGCAAGGCCTCGCAGCGAGTGGTCGGAGCGAAGCAGTACGCGCTGGTGCTAACAGCTGTTAGATGCAGTCGCATTTTCTCTTTATACACTCACTGCCTCTCTCACATGTTCATTGGTCGAGCCCTCTCGAATCACTACTTGCGCAGAGACTTGTTTTGTTCACTTTCTCCAGAGATTCCCGGAATAAAGTATACCTCATTTTTCTGCTCACCTTCTAAAACTTCGCTCCTGTTAACGCAGCATGAGAAATCCGCTTTGTAAGATAATGTGTGAATATGCAGTGGATGATGAAATGACAACAGGTCAACCAATGTGATGTGTATTGCGTGGTGGTGGAGCAAGGATTGCGCACCAGAAAGAACAAGATTTAGAGAATTTCCCTCGTTTCTAAATAGGTCCGTGGAGCATTTTACAATTTTGGTAGCTTAGAGCGCAAAAGAGCCAGATCTGGTCCGAAAAGAGCTAAGTTGGCAACAATGTTGGTTGCACTTCACACAACGTTAAAGAATTGTTCTTTAGTTTCAACTTGATAGATGCCACACACCTACAGCGAGAATAGCATTGTTTTCACTCTTCTCTTCGCTTTCTGCTGTTGGGCATGTCAGACATTTATTGGTTTCTATCACATGGAGGCATTCTTCTGTATTGGACATGTCAGACATTTATTGCTTTCTGTTACATGGAGGCATTCTTCTGTATTGCAAAAGAAAATAACTGTTTGTGGACACTAAAACAATCTGGCACGTTTCTAGTGTCTAATGTACACACTCCCTCATCCTTGCAGAAATCATGTTCGTGCAGTTTATAGAGTTGACACTTCTCCATTTTTTTTACAACTTCTTAAGTTATTTAACCACACATTCTAAGCACCCCTCATTTTTTTACACGGCATGCCCCTAATTTTCTTTACAATATAATTATTTACAATCATTGTTACCTCAAATTCACCTTTGCACAATTCTAGAAACCTTATTGCATTTCTACTATGGAAATTCTGAACAAACCCATGTTTCAGAACCCTACATAGGAACTTATTTTAGATCGTATTAGGAATTTCCATTCTTACGCGCCTTCAAAGTATGGTGCAGTGCTTCGTCATTGTTATGTGTTTGTTGTAACTGTGAACATCTAGAAAGTTGGGAAAATGAACATTGTACCTTATAGCTTTAAACTCAAAATTCAAGTTGCCTCATTTCGTTTCTGGTATGGAGTTTTCGAGGCTCCACTGTTTACAAGTTCGAGAAGGCTTTGCAATGGAACACTTTCCCAGTTGAGTTCCGAAACCGGTCTCTTGTTACGAAAGCAAAAATGTTCCTACAAGTCTTGTAAGCAGAGGAGCAGATGTTCAGGGGGATCTTTGTTCAGGATTGTGGAGGATGAAGAACGAAGATGCCTCATCATCTGTGGAGAATGTTTTCCTTTTTCATGAGTCATGACGCATTTCTCTACATGCCCTGGCGAAGGTGGAACTGCAAGAAAAGAAAAATATTTCGCGGGAATTGAATCAGAAATGCACTTGCAGCCATTTCTTGCTTTGAGAGAAGCAGCTGCGTCATTATATCGGCAGGACGACGAATGTTCGTGCCCGGTGCATGATCGGTAAATTAGAGTTTATGTAATGTTAAAGGTATATGCACAGTGGTAAAGGGATATGAAGTGGAACGCACTCGATATCATTCTCCAAAACTCAGACAATGTAAATTACACAGGTGTAAGCTGGATTAATTACCGTTCAGAGATATGGCATTTTGTGGAAAAATCATGTGGAGCGCCCACTGGAGCGGAAGCAGCGAAACTAAATTCTTCCGACGACATAAGTGTGTGGCAAATCATAAGAAGATACAAATTATGGTTGCATTTCCTAGCTAAATGCGATATACTCCACGGGTAGTCATCGGTACAGTGGCATATTCCTCGATCGCTGGCGTACGCAAGAAGAGCTGATGCGGAAATTATATCTTTGAATCGAACCGTCAGTAATCAGCGCAACCTTTCAAACCGAAGCGACACGAAAAGCTGCACGAATTATGCTGTTTTTCTCAGTTGCGTGCATCATGTCGTTTCGGTCTGTTGTTCGCGCATTCGAGGTAAATGCTTAGACTGAAGGGCCGTGTTACTTGTCGCTTCAATCTGAAAACTTCCTACGAGAATCCATTCGTAAGATAATTTTGCTGAGAATAGGTCGTTGCATGATTTTGGCGCCCCCTGTAGTAGAAAGTAATTTGTTATTTCGATAGTACTAATAATCTTAAGTTTCTCGAAAGAAAACTATTCGTGTTACGATTTATAACTACATTTATGAAATGTCATTTTTCCCTAGAGATAATTGACTTCCAACTTGAGTAATTATGCAAAACTTCTAACGGTGACGTCACTAAAATATTCGCCATTTCAGATTGAGTTTCTCAAAATGCCTAAAATATCCCACAGGTTTGAAATTGTAGAATTAACTGTACTACATCGAAAGTAACTGTTAGAAAGTAGAAATTTGAAAATCATATAAACTTCAGTTTTCAAGGCGCATAAGGGTAAACTAGCATGAGCATCCCAATACTCTTTTTCAGTTACATCAATGGGTTTAATATCGTAAATGCAAAAGGCCGTGGGTTGGCAACCGTGCATTCCCCTTACCCTTGCCACCGTTTACGTGGAATTGGCCGGGGTCAAAATACTGAGTTCTGCAGACTTCTCACCCGAAACACCTATGCCTTTCCGGTTGTTGCGTCTTGTGTTGAGCAACTATGAAATCCCACTCTGATCCCTTCTCCATTATCCGCCTTTGTCTGGTGAAAACCTTGAACAGATGCTGTCAGTTGCGAACGGGCCGAGAACTGCGATCTGTCACATTATCTCGATTTCCCATGAAGCTGGGCGAGCTGTGGAGGAATTTATCCTCTCCTGCACTTTCTCCAGATCTTCCCTGCACATTGAACTCCCGTGTGCGCAGTGCAGTGACACATGCAGTCTGTGCATGGACAATGCAAAAACCAAATAAAGTAATTAGGAATAGGGTAGACCAATCATCACGCTTACTAGACGAGCAAAATTTGTAAGTAGCAAGGCTCTCCTACATTCCCCGTGTTTATAGGATTTTGCAAATTTGTTTTATTCCATTTTAAAGTTTGATGGTGAATCCGGGGATCCGGTCACTGGACCGGCCGTCTCTCGAAATTTTGTAAATTTACACTGCTCTACGATGGATTTTTTAACGGAAGCAAGCGTTTCAGTGTAGATTTTAGAGCACTAAATAGCGAAAAATGGCACTAATCCTTCCTTGATACTTGTTTTCGTGTAATGCCGATAAGTATTAACAGAAACAACTAGATGTTGTTGCAAATGTTGCACCAGAAACGCACTGATTAATGCACTAAAGTGTGTTTTTTGGCCTTTGCCAATAATTAGATTTACACTTTGATCCATTTTTGTGTGCCGTTTGTAAAGGTAACGCCATCACATGACGGATGTGAGTACAGTAAAACCTCGTTAATCCGGATCCCGATAAGCTGGACTTCGCTTAATCCGGACAGGCAAAAAAAAAAAAAAAATGCAAGGTTTTAAATGTGGCTAGAAGTCAACAAAAGCATTTATCATATTGCTCCGTAACGGCTAAGAATACGTACATCCAACGTCCAGGGGAGAACTTCCCAAAGAAGAGGCAGTCAACCACTGATGAAATTCTGTTTTCCTGCAGGCCTATGCCCTTTAAATACACCATAATAAACGTGTTTTGTTGCTATAAACTTAGTTTTAATGCACTTTCTACTGTTATTTTAGGTTATTTCAGTTAATCCGGACTTTCGTTATACCGGTCAACTTATTCCCCCCATTAATCCGGATTAACGAGGTTTTACTGTATATCTTCCTTGTCAAAGTGTACTTTATTGCATCAATTGATTCTTTTTTTTAAATATGATACACTGAAACATTTGGTCTTAGTTACAGATTTTGTGCAGTTTTGGTTTCAGCTGATGCATTTTCTTTTGTGTGGGTACGTTATGTGTAGATACATTAATTTCCAACTTGAACAATTGTCCAGAATTACTCATAAGTGCATAAAGTGACATGCTATACACATTTTATCATTTGTACTAATTTGCAAAGTAATGTAGATTTAGTATTTTGCATGTAATTGATTTTTCACACAAATTTAATGAAACTGGGCACATTGCAAACATCTTAAAATTTCCGTTTGTTTGTTTGAGTTGGGTTTTTAGTCCACATCATGCACAAATAGGCTAATCGGGACTGGACCTACAGTTTAAAGTGGGATCAGAACCACTGTGTAATGTGCCTCTACCTGGTATCCAACCCGGGACCCCTTGATTACGTTATCACTACGCCATCTGGGAGGGGTGAGCGGATTTTCTGCTGTAAGAACTTAATGTGTTGCATAACATTCAGGTAAAAGTAATAGTTTATGACAATTTATACAGGGGTGTAAGGCGTGATTCTCCGAAGACACCCAAATGTCAAGCTCCCTTCCACGTAGTACACCCTGGACTACATTTTGCAGACTAGCGAGGCTCTAGGGCCTGCACCCATGGCCAGTGTAATCCTCTGTGGTGCTCCTGTTGTGTTGTCCCTATATATTTGCGATTGTCCTTTCATCCATCTAATCTAATAACCATGCATCTTCATCTTCGCGATTAGCTGAAGGAGACAGAAAGGTTAAGTAATATAAACTAAATCAATCAATCAATCACACTTGATATAAATAAATATTCACAATACTCCCAGGGCTTTTACACCTACAAGATTTTACATAATGAAGAACTACATATTCCAACTCTTGTTGGTCAGTAATCTGCAAATTATGGCATTCGTTGTTTGATTTTGTATCTTATGGAAAGGAATAAATATATATGAGGCGTTGCGGATACGAAGGGCGAACTCAACAAAAGTACATTTTGAGGAAAATATGTTTCAAGTTGTGAGGCACGGGGCAAATTCAACACAAAACTTTGGAAATCACGCAGGAAACTTTCCCATCTACTCTTACCACGTTTTTATGGAGTTCGAACTGTGCCTGACAACTTCAAACGCATTTCCCTTGCAATGTACGTTTGTTGAGTTCGCCCTTGGTATCCGCAACGCCTCATATTTCAAGAACTTTCTCTCAGATTTTTTTTCTCGGTGGAAAACTGATAACACATGTTACTTCCCTTGAGTGTAGAAACGAAATCTTCAACTCAAATGCGAAGGATCGAATGAATGCTTAATTGAAATGTACACATTTATAAAACGGGAATTTTTGTTGACGACGTTCCTCGGGGGTCACAGAAATGCCAAGGAACCCGTGTACGGTATAATAGAAGAAACGGACAACTCAATTATTCACGAACCGTCCATCGCAAAACCTTTGACTTCCTCCCCACGACGATTTTCGTGGTCGGACGTCGCAAGAAATAAGATGCCAACGTCAATCAGAGCAGAGTCCTTAGATGCACTTAAGGCAAGAAAAAACACTGGGCACACAAATTGACCATTGGAATAAGATGCAGTTGCATTAATTTTTTACAGATGTTGCAGGCCAAAGAGTTTGTTCCGGTTGCGCCTCTCTGGTGCAATTCCCATCTTTGGACAGAACACCAACGTCCATTCATCTTCAGCATTAACTATATACGAGCGCGGCTGACAGGAAATAATTTTCATTCAATTTACCACACTTTACCTTGTTGTTTTGGCCACCTTCGCCGTTCAATCTTCTTTTCCCTTGTCCTTTCTATTACTTCCGACTTGACATCTGTTATTTTTTACTCTACTCCAGGTAAGGCGAGGAATTTTCAAGATTAGTTTTTACAAACTTTAACCCCACCGAGGAGGCAAGAACTTCATACCCTTGTAATTACATGGTAGGTCCGTGTGGGATGTCCACGATGCATGAGAAGAAGCAGTGTTGCAACATTTGAAGCTCTAACTTACACTTCGTTACATTGTGATTACAAAGAGCAAAATAAAGCTCTCGATTATAGTCTTTGTCTGTTCGTTAGATCTACTCCGGAAATGTTATTGAGTTTAACGAGAGAATGCAATTCCTAGCGCTTTTATTGCTGCTAGTTAGTGATTGTTTTGTGCAGAAATTCCTCGTTACAAATCTTAAACTAGCCTCCTTGGTGTAAATAATATTTCCCTTTTTCAGTTTTTATGCTCAACCCTGATTATAAGAATGATTGAGTGTTCGGTTTGTTGTTCTGGTTATTGAAGGCAGCGTCTCTAGTAATAAAACTTCTGCAGGATATCTTGAAAATAGGGACAATCAGTCGGTACAGTATTTTACACATATAAAACGCTTAAACGTGAAGTCACGGAGGAGGGGAATGGCGCCTATTACCCATTCATTAAAATACATCGTATAATTTATATTCCTTTTAGGCAGACAAGCCAGATAACGGCAAAAATTAGGAGGCTATTTCCGATTCGAGGGTTGTTTTCAGGATAGGGTGTAAGTTGCAGGAATTTCAGAATTACACAATATCCACTTTACTTTTTCTGTAATACGCTAACTAACTGTCTAGCATTTACAAACCCGAAGATTTACGGCTGCAGCAACACAAGCATTGCATCTGTTGCTGTCACTGGAGAGAGTGAGCACTAAGAAGACGTACCTGATACATTACTTTGGAAATCTTGGTTGGATGTTGACGGCTGGGGATTTACGGCTGCAGTTTGTACTTCTTCATTTGTCTCACATGCTTGTGGATAAAGTTCTGAAGAGATGGTACTTGGAGCAAAAGCTGTTTCCTGAAGTATGGAAGGATTTAATGGATATATACCAGTAGCCTTGAAAGCAGAAATTGCATTCTGAGGTGTAGCAGCTTTAATCCAAGCCTGAAATAGGATGGCGCTATTGTATCCTTCGCGCTAGACGTTATTGTAGCCAAGCATTAGAGTGAGCATATCATCGCATCTATGTTTCCTGCGACAAGTGTGAACACAGTAAATATATTACTTATGGACCATTGTATTCTACAAAAAAATCCGCCAAAATTGCAATCACGCGTTTATGCATAGCAATATCTAATACAAAGGAATGAAAAAACTTTACTCATTTTTCAGATCTTCACAGTCTCTTCGTGTTTAATAAAATATGCCCAGCAGAAAACACGTTTGATCAAAGAACCTAAACTAACGTTGAACATTGACTGATGTTTTTCTTACACGAAAGCACACAGCACAATACTGTCATTTACATATTTCTCCTGCCGTAAACAGTTAAAAATCAAAAGGCTTTTTTGTATCCAGTTATCCTATATCAATTTACTTATATTCTCGAATTTAAGATTGACCACTAAATTAGAATCCATAGAACCTTATCAGCAACTTTCCATATCGGTTCGTTTGAATATTGCGTACGCATCAAATGGATATGCTGGCATGTATTTAGTACAGTTCGACATCAAATTGACAATCACCGCTGCTCTCTATGCTATTATAAATATTAAAAATATTTCTGTATACCTTTCTTGCTCTTTTTTGGAGACTGTTAATTTGAATGTGCTCCAAGCTCATGTAATGCCCTGTAGGCAACAGCATACTTGTGTGGCGGGATATTAAATTTATCAAATGTGGCAGCAACTCAACGATGACTCCTCATCTTCTTTGAGGAGGGCGTTACTAAGGTTCTGATGGTTACCACCCCATATTCTGTGTTAAATAATCACCTTATGTGCTCTGAATCACTGAAACGTTGCCTTGTTAGGTCACCATCAGATTTGGGATCTTATATTTGATGGGCAGACATCTCAACCTCTTGCATGTGGAAGGCAAGTTGAGGGAGATAATAGTACCGAGACTGCCTTGCAAGACTCGAGACCAGGTTCTTCGTTATTTGTCGAGATGAGACCGAGACAGACATCTTGTCAAATCGAGGCGAGACCGAGACTGGTAGACAGTGGCGTCGCGTGAGGTTCACATACGGGTGTTCACGATAAAATTTGTATACTGAATGCAGATTTACACCTCTCCCTTGTAACTTCATCTTCAATTGAAAGAGTGAGAATAACAGTTCAACTTATTTTCAACAATTTCCCCAAAAAAGTCACGCTATATTTGAAGTAATACAAGTTTAAGTTTATTTTTAATATTCAACTAACATCCTTTTAATTATTTTATTTATAATTAGTAATGGCTGGTCCAAACTATTTAAATGTGTCTATTGCGAATAAGACCACTTGATGATTTGTCAGAATTAGTGGCTAAAGAACACACACTAGACATGCGCTTTCATTTGCTTAAAATCTGCCAGGGTTAGCGACTTCTCGCTAAAGTTTGCAACTATGTAGCGCAGACCTTTTCGAGTCCCCCTAGACATGCCTTGTATATGCTGCACTCTGGTGCCGAATGAAAAAAGTATTGCCGCTTGCATCACTGTTCGCACAGCGAAGTGAACATCTTCGGGGTTTAAGGCCAACAGCCCCTTAGCTGTCAGTTGTATGCAACACGCATAGCAATTGTGCTCAAAGACTTCCGTTGTACACCGTGGGTGTCAATGTTACCAACTATCTACAAAAGTAAACAAAGTATTTTTTCGAAGAAATATATGTATGTGTGTGTGTGTGTGTGCATTTAATATGTAGGTAATTTAAAACATATGCACGAGTGTTCACGTGCTCATGCGATAATTGAAAAAAATATACCTAAATCATACTTAGCGGATATCTACTTGATAATTTACAGGTAAGTCGTAAACTTTGTCTAAACAATCAACCTCACTTGCACGTAGTACAGTCACGGACACTTCTGAAAGTCAATGTATTTGTACAACCCAGAAGTGTCCGTGACTGTACAAGCAGGTAACTGCAATGTTGCAAGCCAAGAGGCACTGAATTAATTTTGTTTCTTCCAAATACTACTTTAGAAACTAACTTATTTGCACTTAAGCTCAAATACGTAATTTTCTTTTGCTTCGAGTGCGGGGGACGCTGTCCATTGCTGGAAACATATTTAAGTAAAAAGGTGCACATTATTAACAATAACTACATGAAAACATTAAAATAACATGCAATATATAATGAACCACATCGCTCTACAATTAGTTTAGGCTTTTGCAGAGCTGACATTCAAATGAAATTACATTTTCTATTTTGATACAAAACTACCGACATTTCATCAGCTCCGCCTTGCTCTAGGATCTAATTTGAGAATGATAAATTAAATGCCTTGAAAATGGTATAGATTCTCTTGTATTACTATTTAAACGAACAATAACAAATTGGCAAGATATTAGTTATTTCTTAACAATAACAATCTGGATACATACTGTAAGTTTTACAATAGTCAGATGTGTCGTCAGCTATTTCACTGATGACGTTTGAAAGCATTAAACTCGATGCACTTGATTTATAAACAATAGTAATTTGTAACAAATATTTACATTAGGTTTCAAATGTAAACCTAATGTAAATATTTGTTACAAATTACTATTGCATTCCTATGAGCAGTATAGGGTAGAACTGCTGGAATTGCAGACCTCTTTCTCCTAATGCAAAACAACATAAAATAGAAACACATTTTTGGGAATTGGTAAGAATAAATGCATAACTTTAACAAAAAAATAATACAAATGGAGCATGTAAATAACTTTCTGTAATGTTCCCAAATCAGTATCCATTCATTCATAGAATATATTGGGATGAAAGTTCAACCCTCAAAATAAATTCCTGGGTACGCCACTGCTGCTGTATGTGTGTGAGGGGTCACACCCTGAAAATAACACCAATGTGTCTTCCATCATGCTGAAAGAATGTTAAGCGTTATACACTGCTCAAGGCTCAAGAAATAAAGAATAGCACCAACAAACTACTTCGTAACTAGACAGTGAAATATTTCTGTATTGTCTTCGGCTACCCTCGAGGACGTAATATAACTGTTCTTGCACAACGGTAATGTAAAAAAAAGAAAGGACGGATAATTGGAGAGAATACAATCATCGGCAGAAACAAATTTCAATTGCTGCCAGATGCACTTCTCCGCATTAGTGTCGCACTTTGCCACGGATAATTTAATAATAGCAATACATGAAATTATCCTCACGAGAATGTAGCCCGTTAACTTGCTGTATTGTGCGAGTGCTATGCTATTTCGACTTTGGCTAACAGGTTGGTGATTTTGCCAGATAAAACAAATAGCTTTTTCTTATATACTGATGTGTAAACTCGCTGAACAATATAGTGAACATCATAGGGTGATGCGCTTTGGTTATCTGTTTTATTTATTTATTCCTTGTTTTGGATGGCAAAGTTAAGGCACAAGCCTTTTCTTCCACTTAACCATCTCTACTTTACATTTTATAAATTGATTTTTATAGCTAACTGTATGTGAAATATATAAAAACTAAAAACATTAAGATACCAAGAAATGAAATATATAGAAACTAAGAACATTAAGATACGAAAAGAAGAAAAACACAAGAAAAAAATAAAAGAAAAAGACGCAAAAACACATAAAATATAGAAACAGAAAAATACATACACACTAAGTAAAAAAAATACACGTAAAACATAAACACACACACAACGAACAGTCAAATTACAGAAAAAGTCGGTGGGTATTGGTCCTACAAGTTTACACGAAGGTTTAATGACTCATAAAATGATAATAGTTTTTCCATCTGTATGTTCTGGAGTTGTGGTTTTACTTTCTTACTAGAATAGGGAGAGAAGCACTTCTTCGATTTTACACATGAAAAATTTTAATTTTAAAAAAATATATACAGGGTGTCGCAAAACCCTTTCAACAACGCTTTGGTGCTGGTAGATATCATAAAAACTTTTCCATATAAAGTTTACCTCGAAAGCGCTAAAAATCTATCCTCTACGTATGCAACCCAACACAGCAAACGCTTGCTGTGACATAACTACCAGGGGCGCGTGGCAGGGTTGCCACTAGCGTTCCTCGTTAAGAGAGACGACTTGAAAACAACAACTTCGGAGTCTTGCCTGAATAAAATCCAAAACATTAATGTTATTTGCGATGTTGTAAGAAGCATTGACAGTATTTATAAACTTACCAAGACAAGTAACGGGCAGACTGAAATTCAAGATTACTCATTCAAAAATATCTCCATAATTGATTTGGTTTATTTTAATTCGCTTTTCTGCCACCTTTGGCTAATCGCGAAGATGAGGATGATATGATGAAATAACAAATGACACGAATGTCTAGGCCAGGATTTAAACCCAAGACACCTGGCGCCGTAGCGAGCTGTGCTAACCACATCACCACGGAGTGTTATGTGTATCGTGCAATATCAACAATTACAAGGGGCACGTGAGATAGGAAATGAAAATGACGTACAATGAGAATAATAGAAATTCATAAGAATTATCCCGGAAAATCATCTAGATGTCAAAATCCCGCTCGTTTGCTACAATACATGGTTTCTAGGGTGAACTAAAAGTTGACATTTTGATGCCTTCCGAAAATGTTACTCTTACATTTCAATGTTGATATTAAGTTGCTACAATGAATGATAGATATGTACAATTTATGACGTGTACTCTTTTGATTATTTTTTTTCACGTTCGATGATAAGAATGGGAAGCAAAGACACAAAATGAGAAAACTAATTCCCACACATGAAAATAGTGTAAATTACGAGAATTTCTCTTGATGTACCAAAATCAAGCGATATCGTTAAGTGCGGAACAAACTAGTACATGCAGTTTGTACCGAAGTCAATGTAATTTCGTTTAATGCCATATTAATTTCATCCTACAACTTCTTTAATAGAGCATTCAAGATGAACCAGTTTGAGTGGAGAGAGAGAGAGAGAGAGAGAGAGAGAGAGAGAGAGAGAGAGAGAGAGAGAGAGAGAGAGAGAGGAAGAGAAAGAGAGTTTTAAATTCGCATGTTCCTAGTATTGCAAATAATTTTCAAATAAATTGTTATAACATTGCTGTCTGCATGTTCGAAACGAGGCAGCAAACACATCATGTTTACATTTGTTCGCTCGTGGATTTACTCTATCTCACGTGTCCCTTGCAATTGTTGATATTGCACGATACACGAAACACTCCGTGGTGATGTGGTTAGCACAGCTCGCTACGGCGCCAGGTGCCTTGGGTTTAAATCCTGGCCTGGATATTGGTGTAATTTGTTATTTCATCATATCATCCTCATCTTCGCGATTAGCCAAAGGTGGCAGAAAAGCGAATTAAAATATACCAAATCAATCAAACAATTATGGAGATATTTTAGAATGAGTAATCTTGAATTTCATTCTGCCCATTGTTTGTCTTGGTCAGTTTATAAACACTGTCAATGCTTCTTACAACATCGCAAGTATCATTAATGTTTTGGATTTTGCTCAGGCAAGACTCCCAAGTTGTTGTTTTCAAATCGCCTCTCTTAACGAGGAACGCTAGTGGCAACCCTGCCACGCGCCCCTGGTAGTTATGTTAGAGGAAGCGTTTGCTGTGTTGGGTTGCATACGTACAGGATAGATTTTAAGCGCTTATAGCGCCGAAACTAAGCGCTTATAGCGCAGAAACTAAGCGCTTTCGAGGTAAACTTTATATGGAAAAGATACTTGTTTTTATGATATCTACCAGCACCCAAGCGTTGTTGAAAGAGTTTTGCGACACCCTGTATATTCACAATGTGAAAAATTTTCAATTGCAATTTATTTTGAAAACAGACGAAATGAATGCTCTTATTAGACCTACTTAGTTGGCCCTTGAGATGTTAATTTTCTGACACATTTGATTCAAATGACCAAAATCGATATGGTGGTGAGTTTTTTTTTAAATATTAATTTACATGATAAGCTCGTATTGTTTTAAATTGAAAAATACAAAATCAGAATAAATTCACCGCTTAAATCTGTCAAGTCAATTAGAGATACTTGTGATTTTTCTCTAAAAATCCTCTTTATGCAGATCAAGAAAGCTTCTGATATCAATAAATGTCATACCCTTGAAGTTACATTGATAATGAGTACCTTTAGTCCAATAATGATAGAGAGCTACTCTACTCGTATCATCTGCAATATGAAGAGTGTATTTGTCTTTACTTAAACCACTCTCTTGATAAGTTCTGGTGATTTCAAGATCACCAAAGTAAGTTGAGGATAGAGATGTCTTTGGCAACATAATAGAAAGAAAAACTATAGGAATTACTTCAATTAATATGACGGGGTTAAAACAGTCATCTTTTCTTGGAGCTGCTAGCCTATCAGTGAGTGAGACCTACCACACTATGTGTTTAACAATCAAAGCCCTCTTTCAAATTGTCGTTGGTAAGAGGAGTGTAAGTGAAATAGGCGGGCCAATAAAAATCGCAAAATATTCAGGTCAATCAGCCAAAAATGGATTTATTATGGTTGTGTATTTTATGGCAATTATTTCAGCTAATTTAGCTGCAATTAATTTATTACCAATTCCATTACTGGACGGTGGACACTTAGCCATTTTTTGGCGCATCGGAATTATTCGAACTTAAAAGATCAGCAATTTGCTCGCACTACCTACTGCAAATTGTATAAATCCTTTAACGATAATAGAACCTTGCTATTAATTCCTGATTTAGTTACTAAATCCATAAAAGACTTAATTTTCAGCAAAGAATCTATAGGTTTTTCTTTAGAAAAACATGATTTAAGTATGAGATAGGTATTGATGTGTTTTCTTGTTTCATTTATTACATTCTCTAAAATACTATCTTATTGAAAACTTGGAGTATTATCTATGTATGCTATGCTTCGCAATACGTTATCATATCCGCAATACCTTTCTCCAGCGTCGCGACGTACAGTTTTAACTCCCCATCTTTCTTGGGGTCTGTAATAATTAAACCTGCTCTATTGTGTGTGTCATAGTAAACCTTTTATAGTGTATGCATCTCATCCATTTACGTGTCATGAACAGTGTTCTACCATCCGAGATATCATTTTAGATTAAATCCATTGATTTCTTGTACATCAATTTGGAATCCACGGGTTTATTACAATTTATTGTTTTTCATCAGAATTCAGCGCACTCCAAACTGAAACTGTTTGCTGTTCCCGGAAGAACCTGTCATACGTAGTTACAGGAACAAATTCATTTGTCAAAAAATATAGCCACGTGCCGATCAGCAGGAAACCTTTTGTACTTGTAACTGCTCATTTGGAAAGAAGGTTTTTTAAGCTCCAGCGAATTTCCTGTTCAATGTTGTAAAGGTTCACGTTTTTCCAGTTTCCGACCACCTTTGAGATAAATCTATACTTTCGATTGTTTTTTTAGAGCGTAATCTTAACATAGCAATATGAGTCATCGTTTTCACTGTAAGACTTCATTCAACCGCATCGCAAGATTTGTTTCCATTGAATTATCTAATGATCGACCTTTCCTGGAAATGAGGAAGATTTATTAGGTTCCGGGGTTAGTGCGCCAAATCCAAATAATTTTCTTCGTGACGATGTTATGGACAATGTGAAGGCTTAGCGTAGCAGTTAGGCCGGTCATTTTGATAGCGATAATACAAGGTGTATCATAAGTAATAGCGCAAACTGACACAGTTGAAAGTACACGATAATGGAAGCAAAAAAGTCTCCGTAAACATTGGTCAGTAAACGAGCCGTTTTCGAGATAATTGCGAATGTGTGATTACAAGCAGCCACTGACTTCATTGTTTGTAACCGTCGACCTAGTTGGTAAAATGCTAATAATGTGTGGGAATGCTTGGTTAGAAGCCGTCACTGATTGCATTTTGTAAACACCGAGTGCTTTACTCCTTGCGCGTTCCGAGGTTTTCTCTTTGTTTACAAAACAGAACATTTCCGAGAGGTGGCGTTGTAATCAAACAGTATGGATACAATCAGTACAGGCTTGTGACCATTTCCGAAATGAACCGGTGGTATTCGAAAGTATTCGAAATTCAATGCGGAATCGTGTACAGTATTGCATCCAGGTGCAAGGACGACACTTTGAACACCTCCTTTAACAAGTACGAGTGTACAGTAATTGTAACATACTAACGTTTGATAAAGTAAGTAGAATGTTCAGTACAAGCAATGAGATCTCCAATAATTTTTCTTACTGTATTATTAGGATTTTACCAACTAGGACGACGTTTACAAACAATGAAGTCAGTGGCGGCTTGTAACCACACATTCGCAATTATCTCGAAAACGGCTCGTTTGCGGACCCATGTTTACTGGGTCTTTTTTTTTTTTTTTTTTTTTGCTTCTATTCGCTATTACTTATGATACACCGTGTATAGTGGCTGACACCTTGTGATAAAAGGGTATCGGGTTTATTTACTATGGAGGTATATTGCACAGTGGTTCAGATTCCACTTCAAATAAAAACCCATGTTTCCCCGATGGCGTAGTGGCAACGTCGTCCAGTCCCGAGTCCCGATTAGCTTATCTGTACATAAAGTGGATTTAAAAACTAAAAAGAAAAATAGGAACAGGAATCCTTTCGCTCCGACCTCCTTGGCGGAGTGGTTAGCACAGTGCGCTGCAACGGACGGGTTCGGATTCCGGGCGCGGGTGTTCTTCGCGAGTGTCCTTTCATCAATCATTCTCATCGTCGCGATTAGTCAAAGTGGTAGAAAAGGTGCGCTATACCAAAAATCAAATCTAATCAAGGAATCCTTCGCGATTAAACTATCTGAGAATAACGTGGGATTGAAGCATAATTTTTCAATCTTCTTGAGAGGACCTTATGACATTTTAACCTTTACAATTCAGTTTTGTTTGTGGTAATAAGTTTTAGAAATTTGGAGAAATTTTCATCGAAAAGACGGAATTTTTTGCTTTGTGCGAGGGAATTTCTTCGGATCAAGGTAAAAAAAAATGGTGCACTGTCACTGTTCATTCGACAAATAACCGTTCACCGAAATTCCCCAGTGAGAGTAGCAAAGAGAAGTTGGAGGAATTGAGGAAACGGCGAATCAGGAAGGGCAGAACGGAGGATAGTGAGCGTGAGGGGGGGAAAAACCGCACCAGGAGAGGGAAGTTTCCATCAGCTCGGCGCTTGCAGAAAAAGCCGAAGGAACTTAACCTGGCCACCAAGGAACGTGGCCTGCGATCGTAATTAGTCATGGGAGACGCTTAGCGGCCCTCTGGATTCGTCATGGGACGACCTTCACCTTCAGCCAGCCACACCCGGCAATGGGCGATGCGCGGAGCCATATCGCACGAGCCTTGCTATTGTCCTCTGTTTGATTCTGGCCGTCCGTATGTTTCTTGCAAGAAGCTGAGAGTATTCTCTTCACCCTCCCGGAACGAATTCCATTCATTTTGATCCTAAACGGGCATTCCGATTGCAAAAGCCTATTTTTTTTATCCGGTCTGTGTGTTAAACGGTTAGCTAACGCACTGTTCATGAGTTCGAATCCCACAGGTTTGTTTACACATGTTTGTTCTCACTTGTACGTGGATGTTTTGTATCCAAACACGCGCACATAATACTCGAGGTGTCGAGATTATTTCCAAATGAAAAGTTCTCGGGTTCGAATCTCTGTCTGGGCATTGGTGTTCTTTGTGAATGTCCCTTCATCAGTTTCATATCATCACTCATTTTCGCGATTAGGCAAAACTGCTGAACCCCATTTTTGATCGCGTTTAACATGGAAGGTGTAAGATATTTACACTGGGTTTTCTACATTATGAAGGCCCGTCCACCGAGATTTTTTAGAAATAAAAATGCTTTTAATTGCCAGTTTACTCCATTCAGCAGATTCTAGAAATAATTTGAGTAAGTTATTTTAATCAATGCAAAAGTATTTTAATCAATTTAAACAGTGTACAACGTAGGGCCTCCCTGATGGCGCAGTGGTAGCGTCGTCGCCTTGTAATCAAGGGGTCCCGGGTTCGATACCCGGTGGAGGCACAAGTCGTTCGAATCCCACTTTAAACTGTAGGACCAGTCCCGATTAGCCTTACTGTGCATAAAGTGGACTTAAAACACCAAGTCAACAACAACAACAACAGTGTACAACGTATCGACTTCATTGTACAGACATTTATTTTATTGTTCTCTTAATTTTTAAGTAGCCAAGTAGAGATAGTTCAAGGTGTATCAAATCATTTTTAACGGACGTTTACTACAAGAATATCACATTTTTAGTTTATATTCATTTGTCAGCATTATATCACTATAATTTCTATTGTTACAGCCAAGTACAATGTGTAATTTGTATTCTTTGTTGAATCGTATAATGAAATTGTAACTTGTACTCAGGGTGATAGAATATTTAATTTTTGACTTATTTTGAGTGTTTCATGACTGAAGTACACTTGCTCCAAATTTTTCAACGATTTATTTTTAAGATCGGAAGCGAACACTTCATTGTAGCACATAACGAAACATTTTATTTCATGCGAACCATATGTACGTATTTTTTGTTACTTTTTTACCAGCTTGCAGTCACGTTTCTTTCGCTTGACGAATAAACAAAGGAAGACCGCTTGGGGGCACACGTGTACACACGATGTTGATGGATGATGGTCATCGAACCACCTTTTTTTCAGAAATACGCTCCCATGGCATACGTGTCTCCGATCATCTCAGTAGGCACCGAAAAGTGTTCTTTTCGTGTTAATCTGAATATATAAGATTGTATTTGTTTTACAATGCGATAAATGGCAGGCAATATAAAGCTAATTCTTTCGCAGGTTTATTTTCTTTCTGGCGTGAGGTGAGAATAGTAGATATTAAATAGTGTCATTACGGCACCATATAACAAGATAGGTAGCTCTAAACTGCCGATGGCTAGGAACGATTGGGTGCTAGGTTATTTCCCATTGTGTGTCGATACACCTTTTTTTTTTATTGCAAATTAAAAAGATGTTGGTATTTGTTGCTCGTTTGAAATTCAGATACCAAGTGAAGATTAGCACAGATAATACTGAAGTCCGTGTTTGTTGAATACCGCACCCATTTCGCCTCTAATGACAACATATCAAGAGCACGTGCGTGTCTTGGAGAAACGCCGGAATATAAAGGATCTCTTTCGTATGAAGGCCAAGGATAATATATGGCAACCAAGTGACGTATTTATAACATGTGGTACGTGTCATTTAGTCTTTGATATTTTCCCGTCAACGGTCTTGGATTTAAGGGCCTGTACCACTGCCTTGCCGCGTGACCTCACGCCGACCGACCCTTCCAACAGTAGCCAGTGCTGTTCGTTCGTAGCGCTGTTTACGATATTGCTTCTACAGCGGGAAAGAATTACTATGTAATGTTGAGTAGAATGTTGTTGAACAAGAATAGTAAATAAGGAGATACAAATCTGCTGAAAGTGAATTATTTTAATATACCAAAATATAAAGTAATATGCACATTGTAATAGATTAGTTCGAACATCTAATTTTTTCTTCCAAATGTAGTGATTTACATTCCAGGGGTGATGCCTGTACTGGGGAAAATTTGTTGTGAGAAAGTCTCTAAAATGAAAATCCGAGATATTAGAGGTGGGGTAAAATATTAAAAATTTATATCTTGATCTAAAAGTTCTAGCTGAAATTTTATGTGGGTGTGAAATGGGTGGGGGATCCACGATGTTGTTAGCCACGGGCCTGCCTGTTAATGGATATGAACTGAAACTTTCTGCGTATGTTTAACAAGCTGGGAATAGCATATGGAAGGACTTACTATTAGGATTTCTTTAATTTCATGTTTCTTATTAATAATTTATTTTGTTGATTTTTTTTAGTCCACTTTATGCACAGTAAGGCTAATCGCGACTGGACCTACAGTTAAAATTGGGATCCGAACCACTATGTGCCTCCACCAGGTATCGAACCCGGGACCCCAATAATTTATTTTAGGTAATAAACAAACTTGATGGTAAATGTTATTTTCCAGTGAATGTAACTGACTTAGATTGCCTCTATTGTGCGTGGGAATTATTTCTTTGTGTATATGTCTGCTTTTGTACTATACCAGTTGAGACTGTGTATTCCCACCGGGAATCGAACCCGGAACAATTTTTTTACAATGCAAAGAAAACAGAATATTAAAATCAGTTTCTAGTCTGCGACCGATAAGTGTTGATAAGCTATAAATCTAAAACATAGGTTTACAACGGACTTGAGTGTTACGGTAGATGATAGACAGATGAATCCTTATCTGAAATAGTCGAGTTTGATGTTATGTCCAGAGTAGAGTTTAAGTAAATTTATCGTGTAAAATAATCCTTGTTCGTTCAGTATTCGTTAACCAGAAAATTTAATAATGCTGTGATTAATATGCAAAGATTACGTAAGGGCAATTCCATACTCACGGACATATTATTTTCAAACTAATCTTGTGAAAGATTTGATTTTTCTTAACAGAGTTTGTATTGACATGTATTTTAAGTTGTATTTTGGAGATTGCAGCAAATGCTAAAATTACTTTTATTTCCTAATTACAGTACAATTGAAAATATGTAAATATATATATATATATATATATATATATATATATAAGAGAATTTCATACAAACATTACATAGTCATGTCATACGTGACTACTTAAATACGTCTAACAATTTGATGTTTTGGTTTGATATTAACCTTCAATAACTGTGGTACAAGTTAAGATTTATCTTTGTTGGGTAAGTATAAGTATATTCTGTCTAGAACTACAAACGTGTGCGTTATTTGATTGCAAAAAGAGCTTGTAGACTTAATAACGACAGAGATGACAAGAAATTCGTAGTTCAAGAGTTAGGTATTTTTTTCCTGTTGTACGATAGTGAGAAATGTAGTGGCCTTAGATTTATAGCTGTGTGAAAGCAAGGGGTAATATTTCACTAAAGGGTGTAAGTCGTAGTAAAGCGAGCATTTTTTTCTTGATTGTACGTAAATTAGCACAGGGTTGCTACTCACAGGGAATTCTGGTGAATTATTGGCTGCGGGAATTATACGTGAATTCTGCGTAAATTTTTCTCCGTAGATGTGAAAATTTGCAACTTTTATTAATCCAAATTCCATTGAATGTATACATATTTATAAATGCTCTAAAGCACTTTTAACTTTTATTTTTATGGAGGAAGGATAAGAAAGCTGCGAAAATAAAATAGAATTCTCTCAATCTGATTACTTTGTAACTGTCCTTTCCAGAACAATATATCTGACAAACGGAAGATTATTGCAAGATAGTAGTGTAATTGATGATACTATAAACCCACGAAAGTATGAACCCCCCTCAAGCAGATTTGGCTACACTTAAAACAAGCTCAACATGTGCATATGAGCTTTTTGCTCAAGTGTGGAACCCCGTCTAATCCAAGATTTTTGTAAAAATGCCCTCGGGAATTTCTCAGAAAGTATGACCCTACTCAGATTGATTTGTCCACACTTACAAAAGGCACTTCTGTGAGATTGTTGTCCATAAACCTGTCAAAAATATGCCCCTCTTGATATTTTTTTTGGCCACACTTAAAACTAAGCCACACACACATACACACACACACACACACATATTTACTTCCGGTTTAAGTTCAATTGGGCACCAGGCTCAACTTGCATATTTAATATTAAGATAATATAATTCTTCTAGAATTGCTCTGTGACTCTCTCATTTCTTACATCATAAACATATGATTTTTCACCTATGAGAATAACACTACATATGGTGTCATCAGGTAATGCCTCATGGAATTCACAGATAATTTTAATGTTTGTCCTGTCATTCACCACAACTTGTTTCCTTTTTGAAGTGTTGATTACAAACATGGGTCTCTGTGTCTTGAATTCATCTGGTGTGTAATACATGTCAGTATTGCCAGTAGTAGAAAACAGTAAACAAAATTTGCCTGTTTTAGAGATATTCCAAAAAAATATATATATTTGATAAGCAACAACAACAGGGCCATCTATGTGCAAATGTCTGAACTCGGTGAACACTTGGGAACAAGTCAATTTTTTTCAATATGTCAATATTTTTAACTCTTTTTGCCAGTAATAGGGAATGGTAGTAAGCATTAGACAAAGTACTTTGGAGCCGAATATGCCTTTCTTAAGACGTCGTATATTGCTAAAATATCTTTAATTCACATATTTCTCATACCGCCGTATCTTGTTCTATTAGGCCTCTTCAAGAAAATTGCCAATTAGTGAAAATTAATTGAGCACAACAGCAAAAGAGGTACTAATAGGGCAAGCATACAATGATATGGGGATATGTGAATTGTTGGTTTCTTCGATTCAGATAAATGGATTGAATTGAAACTGGGATATTTTGCATTTTTTTATACAAAATCTGATATTTGTTACATCCAGCTTGTTTGTTGTAATCTATTCATATTTAGAGTCAGGCCTATATCTGTCCAAGTTGTTATATAAAATCAATATACATGGCATTAGGTCAGTGCCTTCTGGGACATGCATGTCTGTGCAGGTATTTGTGCTAGGTCAGTGCCTCTGAAGGCCGCTGAAAAAAAGCCTGCAGCACGGCCAGTTCCTCTGCACGGATCAATACTCGGGGCAGTTTCTCAGATTCTCGCACCGAGGAGCTGCAGCACGGCCAGTTCCTCTGCACGGATCAATACTCGGGGCAGTTTCTCAGATTCCCGCGTCGTGGAGTTGTGGGATCAATATTCCCCGCCCGGGCAGTTCTATTCCCGCGCCGCGGAGTTGTGGGATCAATATTCGGGGCAGTTTCTCAGATTCTCGCCCCGCGGAGCTGTGGGATTAATATTCCCCGCCCGGGCAGTTTTATTCCCGCCAAAGTGGTTCTTAAATATAAAATTCAAGAACTAATTGACATAGAGCTATGCAGTTTTTTTGTCTGCACTGAACTCAACTGATATTTTTTATAAAGTATAGAGTTTTGATTTGAACCCCAGGAAATTTTATATAAATACCAAAGCCAAAAATATTAATACACACACACACATACACACACATACACACACACACATACACACACATACACACACATACACACACACAGTGCTGAACCCAGCTGATATTTTTATCCAGCATAGAGTTTTGATTTGAACCCCAAGAAATTGTATATAAATACCAAAGCCAAAAATATTAAGTGTATACACACATACACATATACACACACACACAAAGCACACAACTGAACCCAGCTGATATTTTTATCCAGCATAGAATTTTGATTTGAATCCCAGGAAATTGTATATAATAAACAACAACAAAAATGCCAAGTCAAAAATATTGTAATCAATGCAATAAGAATATATCCAGCCCTAATTGGGCCAAGCACCAAAAGATTTGTAACCCAGACAAATACAGAACTCCCACAAAAATTTGCCCCAAATGCAATAGAAAATACAGCATGCAATACTTCACATATACACATAAAAATACTTGCTCTGCACAGTCATCAACACAACCATCCACATCTGGTCTGAAAAGAAAGCATGAAGCGCCTGTTAATGCTAGAGCAGCAAAGCAGCCACGCTATGAACCCATCCATAGCAGTTTTAATGCCCAATTAAGAGATTATCGGTTTGTATCAGAACCAAGATGTGGCATTGAGAATTTTTTGAACAGTGTAAATTCTGATCTGCAGGCAATTCTTAATGCACAAAATGGCTCTTATAAGCTCTCCCTCAAATTGTTTACACAATATAAGAAGCCAAATGGTACAAAATTTACACAGCCCCACATAACAGAAACTGCACCGGTATATTCAAATACAAATTCGGACAAAATAATAGGCAATTTGATGGATCAATTAAATATCAAACACTCTGAATTTGCAGCAAAAGAGTCAGGATGGAGCCTATGCGGCTCTCCACACAAGTTATATGTTAATATTTCTGAATTCACTCCATTACAAGGTTCTACATATCTGCCATTACCTGATAATATTAAAAACAGAAGAGCCGTGGTCAATATTGAAAATACCGACCAGAAATGCTTTTTGTGGTGTATATTAGCTGCTTTGTATCCAGTTTCAAGACATCCTGAGAGAATAAGTTATTACAAACAACATGAAAATGATTTTGATGAAGCAATGGAGGGTTTAGAATATCCAATGTCTGTTCAGAATATTGATAAATTTGAAAAAAGGGCCAAGCATATCAATGGCAAACAATTATCTATTAATGTATTTATTTGTTCCACTGGCAATTGCTTGATAGCACCTCTCAGAATCAGTACACTTGATGATGATTCTGCTGTTCCGATTGATCTGCTATTAATTGAAGGGGATGGCACATATCATTACACTCTGATACACAGTCTTGAAGCTTTAGTCAGAACACAACTAGACAAAACTCATAGAATATTCAAGTTGTGCAGAAGATGTTTGTCTGTATTTGATGGTCAAAAAATGGTGAAAGGGGTTCGGGAAGAGAATGCAGAAATTGCCAAAAACAAGTTAATTGAGCATCTGAAATACTGTGGCAACCATAAACCTGTTCATATGGTGATGCCTAATCCAAGTGAAAATTGCAAATTCAAAAAGTTTGAAGCCTTGTTGGAACACCCAGCATATATTGTTTGTGATTTTGAATCGAACCTCAAACCTCTTGCATTCTGCAATCCAGATCCTGAAGAATCTTCAATTACACCATACCAGCTACATGAACCTTCCAGTTTTTGTTATATAGTTATACGGGATGGTGTAGCTAGTGAGCCACACTTATACATGGGACCAAATGCCATCAAAATATTTGAACATAGAATAGAAAATGAGTGCCGTGACATAGCATCTAATATTTTATTAAAATCAAAGCCTATGTTGCCTTTAACAGAGAAACAGATTGAAGATTTCAACAATGCAGAAAAATGCCCGGTATGTGATTCTGAATTTTCAGATACAAATATCAAGGTGAAACACCATTCTCATACAGATGGTAAATTCAAAATGGCCCTGTGTAATAGCTGCAATATTCAGATCAAGAGACCAAAATTTATCCCTGTATTTTTCCATGGAGCATCCAATTATGATTTCCATCATTCGATCAGGTACGAGGGTTTTGACAAGCAGAATGTAAATATTTTAGCTGAAAATGATGAGAAATATATATCTATTAGCAAGATAATTAAAGTTAATGGTGTTCCTATTCACATAAGATTTCTTGATTCTTACAGAATTTTATCTGCTAGCCTGGCTACACTGGCCACTCAATTATCTGATAATCAATTCAAAATCACACGTGCCTTGTTTCCAAATCAGGACCTGAAATTAATTAGGCGGAAGGGTGTATATCCATATGACTATGTTACAGATTTTTCTAAATTTGATGAGAGTTCCCTGCCACCACAAGAAGAGTTTTACAGCAAAATCAGAGGATCTGGAATCACTGATGATGATTATCACCATGCCCAGTTGATGTGGAACAATTTAAAATGCCAGACATTTGGTGATTATCACATGGCATATTTGAAACTTGATGTGACCCTCTTAGCTGATATATTGCAGGCATTCAGAAAATCTTCCATGCAAAATTATAAGCTGGATCCAATGTATTTTTACAGTGCTCCGGGCCTAGCATGGTCTGCAACGTTTTTGAACACTAAAATGCAATTGGATCTAATCCAAGATCAAGATATGTACTTGTTTATGGAGGAATGTATAAGAGGGGGGGATGGTGCAATGTTCTCAGAGATATGCCAGAGCAAATAACAAATATATGCCTGATTATGATCCAGCACGGCCATCAAATTATATAGTGTATGTAGATGCAAACAGCCTCTATGGTCACGCTATGATGCAAAAACTGCCATATGCAGGGCTTGAATGGGTCGAAGATTTCAATATTGAAGATCTTCAGGATTTTGATGACAGTGACTATGGCCTCTTCTTAGAGGTTGATCTGACAATTCCTGATGATTTGCACAATAAATTTTCTGATCTGCCCCCAATTCCCGAGGTTCAGTGCTCACCTGGCTCTAAACAGAAGAAGCTCATGATGACTCTGGAGCCGAAACAAGGCTATGTCATATATTACAAAAACCTCCAGTTCCTGATGAAACATGGTGTTCAAGTAACCAAAGTTGGCAAAGTCTTAAGGTTCAGGCACTCAGAATGGTTGAAACCATACATTGATACAAACACGGAGCTTCGAACATCTGCAAAGAGCCAATTTGATAAGGGCTTGTTTAAATTGATGGTTAATTCTGTGTATGGCAAAACTATTGAAAATGTCAGAAAACATACCGATGTTAAAATAATTACTGACCCCAGCCTGAGCAAAAAATTGGTTGCAAAGCCTAATTTTAATTACAGAAGAATTTATGATGAGCACATGGCACTTTTCAACATGAAAAAAACAAAGATTAAGTTTGATAAACCTATTTATGTAGGGGCTGTCATATTGGAATCGTCCAAATTACATATGTTAACATTGTATTATGATGTGTTGAAACCTTTTTATGGTGATCGTGTAAAATTGATGTACATGGACACGGATAGTTTTATTCTTGATATTCAAACAGAAGATGTTTATCAAGATATGTCCCAGCCTGAATTGTTTCAATACTTTGATACCAGTGAACATACAATAATTCAACACCACCACAACAAAAAGGTGCCTGGCAAGTTAAAAGATGAGACACTTGGTGATGTTATTGTGGAATTTGCTGAGTTAAGTGCCAAGGTGTACAGTTTTAAAACATGTAGTGGTGTTGCTGCCAAAAAGGCCAAGGGCATTGGCAGAGTGACTGTTGACAAAGATCTTGTATTTGAAGATTATAAAAATTGCCTCAAATCCCAGAATTTAATCAAAATATCAGAAAATAGAATTCAGAGTGAGGATCACTTATTGACTAGCAATATTGTAAGAAAAGTGGCTCTGGACCCACATGATGATAAGAGATGCATTTTATCATGTGGCATACATACTTTACCTTTACATTGTGATTTGAAAAGTGGGAAACAATGCCCAAACACTGAGCATGATTTGAAATAAATAAACATGCCTATGAACTTATTTGGGTTCAAAAAACAGGCTATTATGGAGCTGCCAACACCACAACCCTCTTCTGATATACAGTCTATACTGTCTAAGCTGAGTGGCTTGTTAATTATTCATCTGAACAGCATACTTACAGATGTTGATGATGAAACAGGTAAAATATTGTACATATTTAACAATAATTTAAATCATTACCAATTACCTGTAGGTGGGCAATTGCAATTTATTACAACCCCTGAGGGTGATGTCAAGATTTCAGTAGGGAGAAATATTTACAGAATTAAGCACTCAAACATGGTTTCTGGCACTGTATATACTGTTTCTGCTGGTGACTGCTTATATATTGAGGTCCCTGGATCATATGACAAGCTTATACCCTTTTTTATAGAATTAAGAATCAGATACTCTATAATAAATAACCACTAAAACAAAAATGCCTAATGATATATTTGGCCATACAAGACATGAAGATCACAGTGATGAGATTCTGATGCTTGATGTCAGAGTGAAAAAATTAAGAAGTGATTTACAAGCTTTACAAACCACACTCAATGCCAGTCTTCAATTAGAAATTACAAATTTGCAATCGCAATGCATGGACCCTCTTCTTAAAATTGATTCTGAACTCAAAGTGCTGCTTCAGAAATATACTGACCTGGCCACATTAGATAATTTTCAAAGTTTAGAAGAAGCTGTTGCAGCTCTTCAAGCCAAATTTAAGACCCAGGCTAACAACTCTGAGCAATTGAAACAACAATTGGAAGAGCAGATAAATAATGTCCAGACACAGCTCCAAACAATTGTCAAAAGCATAAAATCACAAGAAGATTTTGATCTGGTGATTTCCACTCTAAAAGAACAGATTCAATCACTCCAGATACCTAATCTGGACCCTCTGAACAATGCCATAGCCGAGGTTAAAGAAAAAATCGAGACACTTGAAAATTTTATGAACAACTTGCCATCTTCTGATGCTTTGAATGCAATAACTCGGAGTGTTGCAAACATCAAGCTGCAACTTGAAACATATGAAGATTTTGGAAAAATTCAAAGTACCATAACCCATCTTGAAGGTACAATAGCAGCAGTGCAAAGTGATTTGGCAAATGTACAAGAATCTCGCCTGCCCGGTATTGTAGATACTCTTGTTAGTGTCCAGCACCAAATCACAAAGCTTGAAAACCTCAACACTGAATCTGAACTATCTCATTTTCATCACTTGATCGATGATATCCAAACAAAACTTGAAATTTTACAACAATCAACACCCTCTCAGGCAGATATAGCCCTGCTCCAAAATGCTATGCAAAATGTGGCTGATGCATCTGAATTAAACAATGTGAAATTGGCACTTGAATCTTTGCAGAATACTGTTTCAAATCTGCCTACATCACAGGAACTTAAAAATATTAAGAGGGCAGTGAATAGGATATTGAAATCAGAAGATATCAAGAATATCCAGACAGAGTTCAAACAACTCACTCAGACAGTGGCCACTCTACCAACTAATCAACATATTAATGAACTGCATGCCCTGTTTGAGGATATCAGAAGACAGGTCCATGATCTTACTGCTCAAAATTCAAAATTGGCAGTTGTTGAAAATTTGCAACAAATTGTAGCTAATATCAAGCAACAGCTAGGGACCATGGAATCCAATCAAGCAAATGCTCTGTCTGTTTTTGCCACCCAGCTTCAAGAAATTGTGCAACAATACAAGAAACTTATTGTGGACATAAAAATCAAGCCAGGCCATGATGATGTTGTTAGGACCATCAATGAGCACCTTGAATCTGTAACAAGCAGATTGCTTACAGCAGAAAAGGAAATAACAGGCATAATCGAGAATCCAAAACATTCAGTAATTCTTGAATTGTACAGCATCCCCAACAAAGAATATGATTCACCATTTACACCAGGTGGCAAAATATATATGCTGTCCCCTGCACAATTACCAGTTTTTTGTTGGGGGCACACTGAGACCAATCAAGATCAAATATTGGCTACAACCACAGGCACACCACTACCCTACCTTATCAATAACAAATGCTGAGAACAAAGTGAAAATCACCAGTGTAGAGTTAGAGGATTTTACAGACCCCAATACATTAGAAACAGCCTATACTGAAGATGATGGCACTCTGGAATTTAAAATACAAATAGGAGACAAATTATATTTAGAAAATCCTGCAGTCTCAGCTGCTGAACACCCCATAGTTGCAATATTCTTGTTTTCATATTATGTCTAGACAAATTATTGTTGATGAATTACACAGACAAGCCAGACATAATTATAAGAGACTCCCAGTAGTCACAAAAGGCATAGATGATTTATGGCAGAGCGACTTGATTGAGTTGTCAAGTGGACAGTTGAAAAACTTAGACAAAATCAACAAGGGCTACAAGTATCTACTCACTATCATAGACACATTTTCAAAATTTGCCTGGGCTGTGCCACTCAAATTCAAGACTGGAAAATGTGTTACAGAAGCCATCAGGACAATCATCAATCAGAGTGGAAGATCACCGCGCTATTTGCAAACAGATAATGGCAAAGAATTTTATAATTCTGTGTTCCAACAATTTATTAAAAGCCAGTCAATAAAACATTACTCGAGTTACAGTGACCTCAAGGCCTCAATTGTAGAGAGATTCAACAGAACCTTAAAAAATCTTATGTATAAACAATTTACACTTCAAGGTAATTATAAATGGATTAATATTCTTCCAGAACTTCTACATAAATATAACAATTCTGTCCATTCCACAATCAACCTGAAACCCTCTGAAGTAACTTCATCTGATGAGCAAAAATTGATCAGGACTGTTTATTATCCTAGATACCAGCCAACAACAAGAAAGGCCAAATACAGGGTGGGTGATCAAGTAAGAATCAGCAAATATAAGCACTTATTCAAAAGAGGCTTTACAAGAAACTGGAGCACTGAATTATTTACAGTGGTTCAAGTTAAACCTGGGACCCTTAACACATATATAATAAAAGACCACCGAGGAGAAATTCTCAAAGGCAGATTCTATGAAGAAGAGCTCAGCAAAACTAAACAGCCTGACACATATCTCATAGAAAAAATCATCCGCAGAAAAGGCAGCAAGTTACTTGTCAAATGGCTGGGTCATCCGGAAAACAGCTGGATCGATGCAGACAAAGTGATAATATGAGCACCTGGGATGTTATAAAAAGGCTGCCAGAACCTGAACAACAAAATAAGAGAAATGGAAAATTGCTGCCTGAAAATATTAGGTGTCTTATTGTTGGGCCATCGGCTTGTGGTAAAACTACACTAATGGTTGATAATTTTTTATTGGCACCCAACTGGTTAGACTGGAAAAACAGGCACTTGTATGTTTTTTCTAAGAGCTTGGAACAATTAAAATATCAGCAGCTGATGAAGCTATATGATGGATTGGATATTGCCACTTTTGAATCAGATGTTAAGCCACTTCATGAATGTCTCGATAATTCTGTTGTTGTGTTTGATGACATTATATTGGATAATCAAAACAAGGTTAGAAATTTTTTTACACAGGGCCGACACATTAACATTGATTGCTTCTACCTGGCACAGACTTTTTCAAAAATACCCAAGCAGCTGATCCGAGACAACAGCAATTTTATATGTGTGTTTCATCAAGATCATACCAACCTCAAACACATACACGATGAATATGTAGGTGGGGACTTGAGCTACAATGATTTTTCCAAGTTTTGCAGTAGGTGCTGGAACCAGGACAGTTATGGATTTGTCACAATTGATATGACAAGAACACCCAATAGTGGCAAATACAGAAATAAAATCAACAATTTTCTAGACATTGAAATATAAATAAATAAACATGAAAAGGCCAATCATTGATGATCTTAAATTAAGAGATTATCTTGTAAAAAGATTTAAGGGATGGAAATCAGAGAACCGGGGAATTTATGAAAAACACAAACAAGCAGAACAGCCTGTAATTGATGCTATTAGTGAATTAGGTAAGAATATCAAAACTGTTACAGAGCAAAATCAAAATTTGATCACAGAGCTTGTACCTGTAGCTGCAAGGAACATATTAGATTATCCATTCACCCCACTTTCCAGTATTCATACACCTAGTCCTATTGCTCCTAGAAGAATTGAAGCTACTCAGGATCCTATTGAATTGGGTCTTCTTGCTCAAAAATATTTAACCACACCTAAAGACAATAAAGATGAGGTGTTTGGCTTATATGCTGACACAGAGCTTGATGGTAGCATCATACATAGAATTGGCAATTTCAGAGTAACATTTATGGGAGATGATGTGATTGTTTATTCAGAATCTCGTCTCGGAGAAAAAGGTGCTTTTGTTAAGTACCCCGGCACACCTGGGTTGTGGGAACTGATGACTAGGAAAAGGCCTGGCAGCTATACAGATCAAGATTATGAATATTACAAAGAAATATTAATAAAATCAGATGCTCTATACCAGAACAATGATCCCACACAAAAAAGAGTCAAGTCTAGCAGTGGAGCAAAATACAATAATTTAATCAAGCCCATATGGTCACAGATCAAGACAGGCAGTGGAATCAAACAATACAACACCCTGCATAAAGAATTTGTGTGGGTTGATGATGTCAGGAAACTTGTAGATAGGTTATTGGTAATAGCTGGGGAGGAAAATGCTGGGAACCACAATTTTTACAATGAAAAGGTTGGAATTATGGACATGATAAGCACCAAATTGTCTAATTTTATAGTGAATGACACTAAGGGGATTGGATATCTTATAAAAATTATTAATACTCTACCACCTAAATTTTGGAATATTTCTGAGGGTCGGGGCCTGGTTAATGACATTATAAACAAGCTGCCATTTGAACTACACATTCCAGGCTATCAGTATTGTGGTCCAGGCACAAAATTGGACCATAGATTAAACAGAGGGGATCCTGGTGTTAATCCCCTAGATGCTGCTTGTAGAGACCATGACTTAGCATACAACACACATTCTGATCTTGACAAGAGACATGTTGCAGACAAGAAATTAGAAGAGGCTGCATTTGGTAGATTTGTAAGCAAAGATGCTTCTTTAAGTGAAAGAATAGCAGCATTGGGAACCACCATAGCTATGAACACCAAACAAAAACTGTTGTGGGGGCTGTGAATATGTATATAATAAACCTAGGATGAAGGCCAAGGGTGTTATGTATCAAATACCTTATGCAGGTCTTAAATCTCTTAAAACTATTGATAGCCTTTTAACCAAAAAGCAGCGCAAGAAAAAAAATTCTTGTCTTGCAAAAGGACATGGTATGAAATTGTTGCTTAGTACCCCCCAATTAAAAAAATTACAGCAATCTAGAAAAAAATCACATGTGGGGGGTTTCATATTTACTATCCCTGCCATCTTAGCTGCTCTCGGGGCTGTGGGGAGCTTGGCTGGGGGATCAGCTGCCATAGCAAAAACAGTAATAGATGCCAAGAAAAATAAGGCAGAATTAGATGAGCAGAGGCGCCATAACCTGGCCATGGAGAAACAAGGCAAAGGTGTTAAGAGAGCCATGAATAAGTTTAAAAAAAACAAGAGCCGCTTACAAACCAAGATATTGAAGCTTTAATCAAGCCACTGGGCATCAAAAATTTTAGAGGTATGTACATGTCTGATTCTTTACCAGAACAACCACTCAACAAAGAGTGTGGCATTGTTAATTTGGATAAGTACAAAAATCAGGGCACTCACTGGATCTGTTATCTTAAATATTTAAAAGATGAGGCATTTGTGTTTGATTCATTTGGAGGTGTTCCACCTGAAAATTTAGTACAATATCTAAATTCAGCTAATCTTTATTACAATAATGCCCGTGTTCAAAATTTCAAAGATGTTAATTGCGGACATTTGTGTTTATCTGTTCTGAGATATATGTCTCAAATAAATAAACCATCAATTGAAAATTTTCAAAAGGCCCTGTGGTATTTAAAACATCATGGGGGTATTCCATCTCACCAGCCAAAATTGCATGATGATATAGTGTATCCCAAAACAATAGCTCTCAGAGCATTTTATGGCATGTACTTGATCCCCAATATTACACACCACAACAACAAAATTGCAGTAGGAGATCAAAAAATTGTCATCACTCCAGGGCAATATAATCTATCCACTCTAAATGCTCAATTACCCAGAGGTATAGTATTAACTCAAAATTCTGTCACTCACAGAGTAGAGATTGTATCTGCTACAGAAACAGTGGATCTGGGTACTATAGGAGAGCTGTTAGGCTTTGAGAACAACACAAAACTTGAACCGGCCATCAAACACACTGCTATGAATATACCTAAATTCTTAGCCATAGAGACTGAATATTCACTGCAATGTGGCTGAGGGTATGATCACCAAATCAAATGGCATAGGCACTCACAAACAAACCGGCATCATTGCAACATTCAAACCTAATTCCGAATTTATGGAGCCAATCATCTACAATCCATCCCCAACATTATATTTTCCTGTGTGTCATAATAGAATAGATTATATTGAATTGATGGTCACTAATGAAAAAGAAGAATTAGTTGATTTTGCTGGAGCCACAACAACTGCTATCATAGAGATTAATATTTAAATAAAAATACATACAATGGAAAATATTGAGAGTTATGAGCTACAATCATTCCCTCCAAACAGGAGGACATTTGCAAATTTAAATCAACCCAACACAGAAATTGAGGTTGATCTTGATGTAGGGGATGGCTTTATACACCCCCACAGAGCAGATCTATACATCAAATTTGATGTTGTAAAGCTCGATGGAACAGATTACCCGGCAAATTCAAATATAAGATTGGTGGACAATTTTGTGCCGCATCTGTTCTCTGAAATTGAGATCAGAAAGCATGGCGTTGTTATAAACAGAATAGATTATCCCGGCATTACCTCCACAGCTTTGGCCACACTAAAATTATCCAAAACCGAGGCTTCTTACTACAAAATAGGTGGATTTGAGGCTGGTGAGAAAATATTATCTAAAAATCACACAGTGCTGTTCCCCATGCGCCTGTTGCCAGGATTCTTCTCAGATTACAAAGATATTATGTGGAAGGGTGGTTTAAGAATTACATTTAGAAGAGCTGCCAATGATAATAATGCTTTGATGAGGTACAGCACATTAAACTCTACAGGAGAAGCTCTGCCTAATACCCTACCTGATGAAGGCAAATGCAATATTCAGACTATGGAGCTAAGAATCCCGGTTGTTGAATATGAAGCCAGTTATGCTCTTAAATACAAAGCAGATATAATAAAAAATCCACAGGTTCCTCTGCAATTTTATACATATCAATGTGTACAGAAGCCCGCAACTGGTACTTATTATGAGTTTGATGCTACAAATTCATTCTCCAGTATACAATATGACATGCCGGATTTTGTGGTGGTACTGTTTCAGACTGGGAGACACAATAATCAGGAAAAAAATTCAAGTAGATTTGATAACTGCAACATCAAGAACATATATCTTAAAAATTGCAGAAATGAGGTCTTTCCTAGAGAAAATTACAATTTAGACATGTCCAAGGATGATTTCCTTAAATTATATGAGGCATTTACGGCTTTCAAAAGGGTCACTACTGGCAATACTGACATGTATTACACACCAGATGAATTCAAGACACAGAGACCCATGTTTGTAATCAACACTTCAAAAAGGAAACAAGTTGTGGTGAATGACAGGACAAACATTAAAATTATCTGTGAATTCCATGAGGCATTACCTGATGACACCATATGTAGTGTTATTCTCATAGGTGAAAAATCATATCTTTATGATGTAAGAAATGAGAGAGTCACGGAGCAATTCTAGAAGAATTATATTATCTTAATATTAAATATGCAAGTTGAGCCTGGTGCCCAATTGAACTTAAACCGGAAGTAAATATGTGTGTGTGTGTGTGTGTATGTGTGTGTGGCTTAGTTTTAAGTGTGGCCAAAAAAATATCAAGAGGGGCATATTTTTGACAGGTTTATGGACAACAATCTCACAGAAGTGCCTTTTGTAAGTGTGGACAAATCAATCTGAGTAGGGTCATACTTTCTGAGAAATTCCCGAGGGCATTTTTACAAAAATCTTGGAT
Source organism: Lepisma saccharinum (assembly GCF_977018435.1). NCBI lineage: Eukaryota > Metazoa > Arthropoda > Insecta > Zygentoma > Lepismatidae > Lepisma > Lepisma saccharinum. The sequence continues at coordinate 28,050,128 of NC_139258.1, read as the reverse complement.
TAGACGGGGTTCCACACTTGAGCAAAAAGCTCATATGCACATGTTGAGCTTGTTTTAAGTGTAGCCAAATCTGCTTGAGGGGGATTCATACTTTCGTGGGTTTATAGTATCATCAATTACACTACTCAAGATATTTTGAAGTTGATTAGGTATTTTTTGAGTTTGAAATTCTTTCTTATACAATTAACAATTTTTCGTAGATTAGTATATCCCGTAACGTTTGCGACATGTGTTTGTAGATGTATTTCGAGTATGAGTATATGAAATGGCAAATGCTAACTCCTTGCCTTAAATTAAATATTTTATATATATATATATATTCAGTTTAATTGAATTTGAATTTTTGGATACATTGGAATCACGCAAACTTTTTATTGTTAATATATTTGTGTGTATGTGAGAGGCGGTAATACCTAATACGTAGGTTAAAATGGAGAAACATCTGCTTGTACCCTTGAATTGTTGAAAAGTTCGCCTTGAAAACCTGGAATTATACTTGAATTTTATTATGGTCCTAGAACAGCCACCTTATAGCATCTTTGAAGGTTGAAACTTGTCAAATCCAGAGTCCGATCTGCAATCAAGTCATTTTGTGTCGGATGCAGACAAACCAGTCAAATACTTGAAAGGATCATGCTCAAATCTAATCTCCGTTCCTTGGAGTGGGTACTATGTCGCTTTTCAAGATCATTTTAGCAACAGAACAACAATGGCCGATCATAAGGCTTGTTAAATAATTCATGGAGCAGGTGAGCTTGCTTGTTGTTAACCGTCGTTTTCGTTAATACTTATTTATTACCATTTATACACCTCTGCAATGTGGCATAGATCATTTTACCGCAGACCATTATATCTCGCATGAACTCGAGCGTTTTAAAAGTGTAGTATGTGGTCAGCATTAATCTTCATGGTACCACTAATGGGCGTGAAACTTGTCTGTCATAAATAGTGTTCGCTTGGAGGAACAAATTCTTGTAAGGCATATCCTGAGTTTTGATGAGTGAGTCACCGCTTATTTATATTTGTATGCATTTAACGTTGCTCGCACTGGCTTAGACTGATTCTAGATGGTATCGAGACGAGGCAAAGTCGTTTCATGTAGTCTTGTGTGAGATCTGTCTCGTATCGAGTTAGAAATTATAAATTCTATGTTCATGGGCAAAGTTCAGCCTGTGGCTGTTCTACCACGTAACCAGCAACACTTGTACAATCAAACAAACAAAAATAAAATACTACTATAACATGTATAAATATTCAATTACATTTATCCTTACTAAATATTTCAGTAATTAAAACTATGAAACATATAAAGGCAATTTTACTCATTCTCATTCCAACATGCAGAAGCAGCTTTGAAAGATGACAGGAATAAAGATTTTGAAAATGTGTCCAGATGAAGTTTCTTAGTGAGTCGAGTCGTGTAATTGCGTATTTCGTGTCTAAATTGGAATCTGTCGCATACGAATTTTGAATATTGTGCAGGACAGATGTAGTTTTCTGCGACGTGTCATGTTCAGCCATTTGAACTAGTTTAAGTGGGGAAGTTTGTGAAATCTTCGTTTCAAATTAAGTGGAAATCATATGCAAGAATTCTGTACTTTCTGTGCAATTTTAGCATTCTTTTTTGTTAAATTAAGGTCATCAACTACTTGACATTATACGAGTATGAGAGATTGTACGAGACTTAAGTTCTAAATTCCTGTCTCGTCCTCTCAGTCCGTGTCATGGTGGATCTATAGGAACAACGAGTATCAGTCCGTGGTGCAGACTCGGACTCAAATGGTGTTGCCATGACGCTAGTTAAAAGAAAAGCCATCATTTTTTTTAGCATGAAATGTCCCTCAAGTTTAGATTTGGTTTCCAAGATATAACTAGACTTTTATAAAACTGGACAAATAGTGGTTTTTAATAATATCGTTGGGGACGACCGGGCCATGCTTCTTAAACGGGACTGTCCCGTTCAAAGCGGGACGTATGGTCACCCTAGTAATAGGTAAACAAAGTACGAACCTAGCTGTAAATACTCGGGTAGAAATATATCCGCGTGGTATGTGTTGCATTACCAACCATGGTAATATGATAAAATAAATCATGTGGGTTCGATTTTATACAAAATAATAATTTAATCCATAACTAAGAATATACAACATGGCTAACTCCATGCTTGACAATCCATATCAACAAAACAATTGAACATCTATATTCAAAGATATAATAACATCATAAATGTTTCACAATCTAGCTACTGCAGTATGTCTGGAGACCTCACCAAACTATGAATTTGTAATCAAGGGGTCCGGGGTTCAATCCTTAGTCGAGACTCTGGTTCGCATCCCACTTCGAACTCTAGGCCCACTCCCGATTAGCTATAATACTTTGTCATAAAATGAACTTAAAACAATCGTCGACTTTCCATGTTATGTCTGAATAAGTCACTTAGTATAATCATTTTACTTTTCAGAAAGCATACGTTAAGTATTCTTTACAGTTGTTTCTCTCTGTGTGTGTGGACCTCCGTGGCGGAGTGGTTAGGACAGCGCGCTACGACGCCAGGTGTCAGAGTTCGAATCCCGGCCTGGACATGAGTGTTCTTTCCGAGTATCCCTTCATTGTTGCGATTAGCCAAAAGTGGAATAAAAACAACGCTAAATAACAAAAATGAAATAAAATCGTTCTTGGTCTCGTCTCGATTTGTAAAAGGCCGTCTCGGCACCATCACTAACTGATTCTATAAGTCACGAGTTGAACAGCAACCAACAAGTTCCCTCTCCACCTTCAGTCTGTGTTCTTTCAGCTAATTATGCCCTTGGAACTTTGTTGCCGGGCAAGACAACTGGCTATTGTTGACATTGCCCGGGTTTCTATTGTATCGGAGGACCAGGACGTGACCAATGCGATACCATCCTTCGATGAACCTTCTTGATTTTTGTAGGGGGGGGTGCATGTTAGATAATTCCGCAAGCCAAATCAGAGTATAGCAAGGGAACAATGAGTCTGCAACCTTGGAGTTGGGACATCCTGCTTGTGTTGCCATTGTCAACGCAATCATCGCCTGTGGTTGCTAAAGAGAAATGAGTTGCGAATTTGTGTGACATGTTGGGGAAAAGGCTTGTTCCTTTAATGTCTGCCGTTTCAAGTACTCTACTGGCGGTTGTGGTTAGGATCACATCGATCTCAGGTCGTTGCTTTCTTTGGTCCCGAATGGTGTCTGCGTTTCGTTTGTCTCAAGTATTTACCCATATTATACAGGCACGTCGGCAATGTTTGAAGACTGAACTTTGCCCAAAGCGATCTATCATCACAGATTTCCTGGGAGCAGAACTTTACAATGACGACCTAAGTAGGTAGATCTTAATCTAACTATCTTGGATGTTGTTGTTGAGAGTACTGCTACTAATCTAGCGGAAATTTTCGGAAATTATTTGTGTTCTCCGACTTTCTTTGCTGTACACTTTTACCTGCCTATTTTCAGGAGGCTGTTCTCAGCCATCATTTCAGAAACTGTTCTGTTGCCTTCATCTCCGCCAATTTTCGATTCGTGGTGTCACCTAGTGTACTTTCCATAAAGTACAGCATTTGCTCACTTGATAGTCCGATAGTCTAGTAATAAGAGTTTTAACGAGGCATTAGAATGGCATGAAATTTCGTGCGCCACCCTGTGTGTGTATATTGTGCGTAAGTTCGAGTTTACGTGTAATGAGGTATATGAACAATAATACACATACTGTATATATGCCGTGTCAATGGCCGAACGACCGACTCACGATCTTGCCACCGAAGGTTCCGGGTTTGAGTCCTCTCCTGGACATTGTGAGCGTCCATCAGTTTCACCTAATAATCATCCATCCTCACCGTCGCACTTTTCAAAAGAAAAGCAGTAAAGTGATGTAAAATTAGAAAAAATGCAGTTGGTTTAATAGATATTGGAAGTCAATGTACGATAGTCACATTTTGAACTTTTGAGTTGAGCAGTCTCTCCCTTACAGATTTGATTCAACTGTGGGGTGTATGTGACTGAAATATCACTCAAATATGATCAGCGTCTAAAATGGTCGCTTAGTATGCCTTTTCAGTGTTCAAAACTCCGGATTTCGCAATATGCTATTCCGCATCAATTACGCAGCGACGTGTGCGTGCAAAGGCTACAGCGGAGCGATAAAGAATATTGTACGTGTAATTGCCCCTCTTTACGTGCTTTTCCACAATTTTATTGCTGTTATTCCTCAGAGGATGCGTGTGTTGTGCGCTTGCCCGTCCTGTTTCTCATTTTTTATTATTGATAAGATTGTCCTGGCTTATAACACTGCCTTCAAGGGGTGTGTGTAAACGACCTTTCAAGTCACGAATGTGTGATGTATTTAATGCAATATTTGATAGCGTTCTTAGTAGGCATGTTAATGTTTCTTTTTCTACCCCGAGATGAAGTTGTTAGCGTCTATTCTGTTTAATAGTTTTATATGTGTAATATTTCTTCCCACCTATTTATCACATGATCACCGAGATAGCCCCTGGCCTCCGTTTTGCGTGTTGTTTCAGCAGCTACAGGTGGGATGCCAGAAGGGGGAGCAATGGATACGCAACATTATCTATACATTGTTGCGTAGCTCCGTAAGCGGTATCTTTTTATTAGGCGATGTTCTCTTGTTCTTTGCGTGAGCGGTTTCTTTAGAGGACATGTATGTGCTTATCACCGGATATAATCATGTAGAGGGATGAGTATGTTGGTTCGTATGGAAAGTTCCTGGCCATGAACACGTTGGCAGAAAAATCAAAACTGTCCTTAGTTTTTTTCAGAGGGTGTTTTTGGTGAAACTACCAAGAAAACACCAAGCAAACCAAATACACTAAAGCTACCGTACCACTACTTGATTTTCACATTTGCAGGAAATATACGCACGGCCATGAAATTAGGCGGGTGGCAGAAGTTCGCGCTGTTGCCACGTCAGAGCACAACTCCGTACGTTCGGAGGTCGAAGAGAATGAAAGATCACGTTGTAGAGTTGGTCTTTGTAATCCATATGATACAAACTGACAGGATTTGCTCGAAAGGTCAGATGGCAACTGTATGCCCCGGAGAGAGGTCGGTCTGACGCTCGAACTAGGCAACGCAGCCCGGTTGACGGTGCCACACAGAGCGGGGGAACCAGCAACTTTTCTCCCTCTCTCGCTTTGCTATTTCCATATGCGGCACCAGCGCAATTCTGCCCAGCCACCTATTTTCATGCGTTTAGGAAAGTGTACAAAGCATCACTCAGTGGCCGAGAGTATTAACTGGTCGAATTACTGTTTCGACACCAAAATTCTGTTCGAATCCTGGGCTGGTGTTCTTTGGTGAGTGTCCCTTCAGTTTCATCCCCATCGTCGTGATTAGCGAAAGTGGAAGAAACCCGGCGTAAAATATTAAAATGCAAATGCGAAAGTGTGCCAATTAAATACAAAGTTTTTTTTGTTTTTTTTTTGTAAAATTCAAATTTCCGGAAATATTGCAATTTCGACAAGTCCCATTTTTTTTTAAATTTAAGTTACCCTGTTGGACAGGGATAATGCCGAGACCGGCTTCTAAAAGTCAAGACGAGCCTTGGTGGAATCAGTTTACCGCTTACAGCTTGATTTAGAATTCAATCATTTTTACAGGCAAAAATAGATTATTTTTTTACCAGAAAAAGCCTTTCTGTATAAAAAACATATGCCAAAAACTATACAAGCAATTTTAAGCGTGTTTCAGAAAATTATCAAAACTGATTTTTTAAATAATGGAATCATGGTTTTTTTATCCACCCTTATTGCAATGCTTCCCTCGAAGTGATTCTTTCATTCTGGCGAAGGGATCTTAATCTCACGGGACGGAATTATATGGAGTGAGTATGGCAAATGTTCCAGTATCTCCCATCGCCACTGGCGAAGGAGATCCGTTATAGCGTTTGCAGTGTGACTCCTGACACTGACAACATGGCATCCCGTTGACAAAAAGTGTCGTCGCTTTCTCGTTATAATTATGCTGGACGAAGATGGTGGTCCAAGAAATTGCAGTACTATGCAGCATTTACTGTCAGCCGTTTAGGTGCAGTATGATCCCATGGATGTGCAGAATAAGGAACAAGGGATTGTGACATCTACCTCTCATTTCGTCTTGTTACCATTCCTATTTATGGATACCACCCACTGTCATTTATTTGAGTTCGTTTAGGCTTAATTCTCACGGATTCAAGTCAACCCGTTTATCCAAACAAGCTAAGCACATTATGACGAGACAAGGTGTTGGTCAACGAATTGGATTATGGGAATACTAATTGTATAGGGTCTTTTATCTCAAAAATCGATCTAATCAACTCGGTGTAGAGAGTTGTCCTGATCAGCAGCCTTGTTTTTTTACTCGCCATGGTCTCCCAACGCACATGCCATGTATGTATTTACATTATACACAACTTTACGAGTTCTTTGAGACCTGCGCAGAGGCACAGTTCGATGTATAGAACCAGTTGACATTTATCGCCGGAAATCGAACTTTTTGTTAAAAATCCATCACCCGAGCTCGACTGCTGTACCATAAATGATCGCTGGAAGCAAGGTTGTTAGACTCACTTTTTTTGTAGGGACAAGGACTTCGCGTCGAAGAAACGGGTATTTCAGATCGTTGACTTAGGTTTCCGGTCCGGAGCAGTAGTGGCAACGTTACCGAGGCCTGTTTTTACATCGATATGCAAATCCTCATCTGAGATTGATAATATGGTTTCTACGCTCTGCTTCGAAAAACTTGAAGCGGACTACATTGCTGGCGCATTTGCTTACGCGAGAATGATTTCGTGTTCCTTTCGTCGGTGTTAAGGTCAGTAATGTTCACGTCGTGCTGTCTTTGTCGGTGTACCTTACACCATGTCTTGACATTAGTACACGTCACCTCGCGAGCTAGATTTATTAGCCCTTTGTGCAGAACACATACCTCCGCTAACACCCAATACTTCGTACCATGAGTACAGGACTAGAAGTTCCATGACTTGGCATATCATTTTGGTAAGGGCGATATGTTCCTGAAATAACGTTTAAATTCTATGTGCATATTAGGCGATTTCTATGATCGATTATATTTTAACAAGTTTTGGGTCATATTCATCATATTTGTGCTTTTTCAAATTTAAAACGAACTTTCTTTCTGTATTTCCCAAGTACGTTTCGGTTCTTCTTTACTTTGTCGAAGTAAAAGAGGTTTTGTTCGTTGACGCCATCACTTACATTTCGAAAAAAATTGCTGGAAGAGGTCATTGTTGCACTGCGACTCAGAGTTCAGAAAGTGAACTGACAAGATGTACATGAAAATTTCCCAACATATGATATTGATATTTTGAAGAAAGTAAATATGCTTATGTACTTTTAAATTTCATCCTTTTTACTTGTATATTCTAATTAGAAATGTATCTTGTTGTCATTAAGGGTATATTTATGGAAAATGTACAAAGGAGAAACAAAAAGTAAGGTGAATATTGAATTTATTCGGTGTTATTCATGTGGAGTTCCTGCCACAGGGTACAACAATTACAGCCGAACGCAGAGGAGCACTACGACATGGTGTGCTGTTCTTGCACAACAATGCGAGACCGCCTACAGCCGAACGCACCCGTGCACACATCGGTGGTTTCGAGTGGGAGGTTGGCCTCCCCCATGGCGCAGTGGTAGCGTCATTGCCTTGTAATCAAGGGGTCCCGGGTTCGATACCCGGTGGAGGCACAAGTGGTTCGGATCCCACTTTAAACTGTAGGTCCAGTCCCAATTAGCCTTACTGTGCATAAAGTGGACTTAAAACAGCAACTCGAGTGGGAGGTTGTCGAACACCCTCCGTACAGTCCCGATCTCGCCCCCTCGGACTACCATCTGTTTGGACCCCTGAAGAAACGCCTCCATGGAAAACGTTTTGACACAATTCAAGCAGTGCAATAGGCTACCGTTATCTGGCTCAACAGTTTGGAGCAAGAATTTTTACGACCGAGATGGAAGATTTGGTCTCCCGCTGGAATAAATGTTTGGACCGCAGTGGCGACTAAGTGGAATTATAGTGTGATATCATGTGCATAACATACTGCAGTTTCATGTTGGTACTCATTCACGTTTCGGAATAAATTCAATATTCACATTACTTTTTGATTCTCCTTTGCAGATCATAGGGTCATTTTTTTAAAATTATTATTTTCGGTCAAAGTTAATCTACCTCTAGTGATTAAATTTTTTGACTTAAAATACATATATTATAGTTATATAGTTAGTCTGGACCTTGTACGTGTCTCGGCAAAGTTTATTTTGAAAATGTCTCGTTTTGAAGGAATTCCCAATATCCTAAATTCTGAACTATTGTTCAAGAAAGGCTTCTTCCACACAATTTCAAACAAAAGTGTTTAAATATACAGGTCACGAATTGCTTCCATTTGTCCTTTTTTTTCTTGAGTCCAGGAAATGCACTGGTCTTTATAATTTGATTCGCTTTGTGCGCACAACGTTGAAGTATAAAAAACGAGAGTTACTCAAGACATAAGCGATTTTTGTCTTTAAACCAGAAGTGGTTAATTGGTACTTACACATCTGTATATTTGTATAAAAAAGTTTTTCAGTCATCTTGAGTAAAAATTCGAAATTAGCTTCCAGCAAAATCGGCACTTGGCACGTGCGAAGTGTAGAACGGAGTTCATGCAGAAAAGAAAACAACTTCCGCTTGTGAATTTGACATTATATAAGCAGCATGTACCGTAATAATTAGAGGTAAACTTACGTAGAACATATTTTATTCTATATTCTGACAATTCCTGCCAGCCCTAGTGGCGGAGTGGTTAGCACATCACGCTAGGACGCAAGGGATCCTGGGTTCGAATCCCTGCCTGGGCATGGATATTTGTGAGTCTCCATTTATCAATTTCATCATATCATCACTGATCCCCATCTTCGCAAATTAGCGAAAACTGGCACAAAAGTGAAGTCAAATAAAGGAAATCAATCAATAAATCAATCTTACAATTCCTGCTTTCAAACTAAAGAAGGAAATACACAATATTTATTTTTATAAACGTTACGGGGGCGAGTTGTGGATTTACTGAAGACTTAGAAACAATGTATGCATCCAGAAGCATAATGTACAGGGTGTTGCTGTAAAACATCGACGAATTTTCACTGCGTGTAGACATCAAGACGAACAGCTTTTCTTTGTAACGTTTTGCTCATTGATGCCTCATTTCGACAGAATGACCTCTTGTAAGGATCCGCCCTGGATCGTACTTGGTTCGATGGGTCTATAGAGCCTCGGCTTCACACTCAGTATCGCTTCGGGGCTTGAGTCTCCTCGGCTCAAGGTTCGGGTTATTCCGGCTTCTTCAATCCTCGATGTAAGGTCCCTCGTAATTCTAGGTCAAAGGTTCTCAATGTACTTATAGATCTTGACCAAGATTCTATAAGCAATCGACAATCCTTTTTCCCATTAGGTTCTGTCGATATTCAGTTAAGCACCCAACTTCCTTTTCTCTTTTCAGCCTCTGACCAGAGAACTGAAAATTAATCCGTGACCACAGAATAAGAAAAGGTGTTCCCTGACCAGGGACACAAACGTTGACTACTAACAGTCTATCGACCGATCCCGAATTCTGGTGTATCCTACGACAATCACAATCCTCTCAATTATATCTCCTGACCAGAAGCATAGAACCGAGAGAACATAAGCCTTCTGACCAGAAGAGCTAAGTAATTGTCCTAACGATAATCCAGAATAAACTAATTCCTAGTAGCGACGTGGAAGTAAGCGCAGAAATACGGGTGTGAAAAGAAAAGACGGTAATACGAGTTCCGTATTTATCTGGAGTTCGAATACAAAAGGCCACGGGCCACCGAGCTTCGCTGCTTATATAGGATTTCTCGGTGCCGTGAAGGATTTACCAACTTTTATCTTTACCTCAATTTTACATTACAATAAAATACATATTAATAAAATATCAAAGAGGAACATAATTAGCTACATACAGAAATTACTATTTTTAACCTTTTGTGAATATTAAATACGCAAGATAATTTTAATTGTTACACTCAGCATTTAACTTGACTAGGGAGTATTGCTTCTTCCAACTCCCCTCTCCCTGCAACGGCCACGCGAAAAGACAACAAAGAAAAGAAAGAAAGTTTACAACGTTAAAGTGTTAAGCAAAATTTCTTTAAATACAGGTTTTGTCTTGCGCGGGCATAACTTTCGTTTACCTTAACATAACTAAATTCTGATTGCACCTTCTTGCAGTAAAAGAATCAGGGATTAATATGATATTAGTTAACTTATTGTCCGCCAAGGGACACGACAGATATAGCGTGGGGAAGACAGCCTAATCTTTCGTCTTTTCCCCGGTTTCAACGTTTACTTAAAGTTGAGTCTGCCTGGCTTCTACACAATAGCGATTGTTTTCTCGCATTGTTGTCACCGATAAAAAAAATCCCCAGCTCAGCTTGCTGGCAGAAAGAAACAAAATCTTTGAACTTTTATTTAACATCTGGATGTATAGTCTATATACGAGGTGGTTCCACTTTTCTTGGTAATTAACCATTAACACCCAAAAATTATAAATACCAAACAAAGGAAAATATTAAGTTTATATACATCCTTGTAACGTGAACACTGCTACACGTTACAATTGCCCCGCCTCTTACGAGAAAATTTGAACAATTTTCACTTTCACAGAAAAATTGTGAAAATTTTCAAAACTTCACTTAATGTTCATAAACAATTCACTGACAACTCTTGACGTTCCACACTAGTCACAAGAAATCTGGCTTTCTCCGAGTATTTCCCTCCGTCGTTCCTGGGAGCAGGTGAACATCTTTAGGTTCTGGTAGTTAACCCGATCTACAGGCTCCTTTGTAGACGGCTGCAGGAGAAGGGCGGAGTTGTCCCTCATCTGGGTAGCGATGTATGGACCGACGTACACCTCGAAGAGTTTGGAGATGGTTTGGAGACGACTGGAGCTCAGCTTACGGTTCTTCACTAGGACCAGATCTCCTTCCTTCAAGTTCAATGCTTGTCCTTGATTCTTCACTCTTCGCTTCTTCTGTTGGGCTTTTTCTCTCCCTTGAGCTTGATATAATTTAAAGGCCCAAGTCGTCTTCTCATCCTGTGGTACAGGCCAATAAAACCTTTCATGAGGTTCCTCCGGGATGGCTCTATTGAAGAAAAGTTCAGAAGGAGCATATCCCGTAACAGATGAGACGGAATTGTTCAATAACCAAACCACATCATTGATGAAGGTGGCCCAACGAGTATGCTCTCTGTAGCAAAACAGCCGCAAAAGACGGACGACTTCTTGGTTAATTCTCTCTACCACATTACTGCTGGGATGATAGGCTGTAGTGCAGACATGAGTAATGCCCTTCCTTCTCATATACTCGCTCCAGGTTGTCGAAGTGAACTGGGTACCTCGGTCTGAGAGGATGACTTTTACTCGAGGATAGTGAGCAAAATACGTCTTCTCCAATAAGTTCACGATCTCCTCAGATGTAGCTCTCCTCAGAGGATAGGCCGAAACGAATTTCGTGCCAATGTCAACGGCGGTAAAAATGTAGGAGAACCCATGGGAAGTTGGTAGCTGGCCTATAATATCAATAGACAGCATCTCATGAGGATCCTTGGGTGAAATGTGAAGCTTCTCTCTCAGAATTCCTATCTTATCCATTTTTGTCTTGGCACACATCTCACAGTCCTTCACATACCGAATAACATCTCCGGATAGTTTGGGCCAAAAATATCTATATTTTATTTTAGCTTTGGTTTTTGTAATGCCAAAGTGTCCTAGGTTATCGTGATTTTCTCTAAGTATCTGGGAAACAAATATTGTCGGCACACAAAGCTTCCAAATAATGGATTCACCCTGAACCCTTCTGAACAATAAACCTCCATGTAGACAATAATTCTTCCTAGTTCTACCTTGAGTAATGGTATCAGTCTCTTCTGGAGTTTCCAAGATGTTCAAGATGCTTTGACAAAACAAGTCCTCCCTCTGAGCTTCAATCCACTTCTCCAGTTCCTCAGTTTCTTCCCGTTCTTGCCAAATATAGTTCACCTTAAAAAGTGTCTTCGGAATATCTCCTTCTGGTGAATCGGACACAGGATACCGGGAAAGAGTGTCAGCTATCTCATTATCCTTTCCTCTGACGTAAATAATCTGGAATTGGTAAGCCTGTAGTTTCAAAGCCCATCTAGTTAACCTGCTATTAAGATCCTGAGAGTTTTTTAACCAGACGAGTCCCTTGTGGTCTGAGTATATTTTAAATGATTGGCCTTTTAAATAAACCGAAAATTTCTCCACACCAAAAATGATGCTCAGACACTCCAGTTCATGGATGGAATAGTGTCTCTCATTGTTTCTCAACTTTCGACTTGCATATTGGATAACATTTACAATTTTCTCGCCACCTTCTGGTTCTTGGAACAATATGCAGCCTAACCCTTTAGCAGAGGCGTCGCACTGTAGACAAAAGCTTAAATTAAAGTCTGGCTGAGACAAGGCACCAGTAGTAACTAACGTAATCTTAATTTTCTGGAACGCCTGTTCTTCCTCTTCACCCCAGCTCCACTTAACATCCTTCCTTAGGAGGTGACTTAAGGGTTCTACATCCTGTGCTAATCCAGAGTAAAATTTTCTTCTCCAATTAGCAAGACCTAAGAACTTCCGGAGGTCCTTCCTACAAGTCGGTCGAGGAAATCTTAAAATGGCTTCATTTCCAGCGGGGTCAGGTTTTACTTCCTCTCCTGATACTATATGCCCTAAAAAGCGAATCTCCTTTTTGACAAATTCACATTTCCTTAATTTAATGGTCATTCCACATTCTCTCAATCGTTCTATGACCAATTGTAAATGCTGTAAATGCTCTAGAAGCGTCTTGGAGTGAACAAGTAAATCATCCAGATACACGGTCAGATACTCCTCACTCTCTGGACCAAAATATTTGTGCATGACTGAGACAAAAGTGCTGACCGCATTCGAAAGTCCAAAAGGCATCCGAGTAAATTCATATAAGCGACTTCGATAAGAAAAAGCGGTGTATTTTCTGTGGCTAGGGTGCATTTTTACCTGAAGGTAGCCAGACGCGAGATCCAAGCTGGAAAAGTACCTGGATCCTCGGAAACGTTGCAAAGACTCATGGATGGGTTCGACGGAACTTCTTGGAACTATCATTTTGTTGTTGAGCTGGCGAAAATCAATGCACGGGCGTATTTGTCCATGAGGTTTATCCACTACAATTAAAGGATTTAAATAGGCAGAATTCGAAGGTTGAATGACTCCCCATTCCTTCCATAGATTTAGTTCCTTTTCTAAAGCTTCACGCTTGGCAACAGGGATCGGATAAGGCTTCCTAAACACTGGCTCTAAATCCTTCAACCATATCTCACACTGAACGTCTCTAGCACAGCCAGGTCTTTCTGAAAATACATGGTGATATTTCATAAGCAAATGGAACAAACTATCCTGTTCACTCTTGGACAAGAACTGACTTTCTTCAACCTTTTCCCTAATTTTGTCTTCACTGGCACTCCACTTATCCAACACAGCGACGTTTACTCTGGCTTCCTTGCCTCCGTCGTAATCTATATTAACAGTGAGCGGGGTGCAGCTACTTTGCAGTGTCAACTCGTTCTCCAACAAACAGATATTGGCTCCATAGGGCTTAAGAAACGGCATGCCCAGTAAAACATCAACACCTAACTTCTTTATCACAAATACTTCAGTGTTCAATTCTTGGTCTTTAAATTTAATGCTAATATTCCTTCTCCCACAAATCCTTATCCGATTCGAACCGGTTACTCCAACTATTCGAATTTCTGGATCCTTCTGTAGTTTCATTCCCCTGTACTTCTCAAGTAGTTCCATCCAAATGTCGAAATTTAACAACGAAGCCTCGCTCCCAGTGTCGAGTAAGCAAACGACAGGAATGTCTGCAACTTGAGCTTTAACTTTGGGCGTACTATGGAAAGTAGTTAATTCAACAGACCTCTTAATCCCTTCTTCCACAGCTTTCTCTTCTACTTTGGTTAAGGAGTAGCTGTAATGGATTTCGTAAGCCCTGTTAAAAGTTTCGCCATTGGATACTAATCGTTCCTTACTACTTCCTTGCCCAAGCGGAACGGAACTTAAGCAAGATTCCCATTTAAACCTTGGTTAGTGGGAACCACTGGAGCGCTCCAATAGAACTGACGAGTCTGATCAACAGCTTGTTGTTGCTCAAAGGTCCTCGGTAACTCGGATTCATATGTCTGAGATCCTGAAGTCACGAATTGCCGGTTAGGAGAATTGTAGACTCTTCTTCGAGGAGGAGATGCAGAGTTTCTTCTTCTCTCGACGTAACCTCCTTCTGGTGCTCTCGTCTCGGGATCAGATCTGGGTTCTTGTCTATTAGGTCGACTTCTATACCACGTCCTTCCTCTAAACTCCCTAGTTTGACGGTAACCATTATTACCTGTCCTTGGTTCTTCATGGTTACGGACGTTGTTGTTAATATTTCTCCCCGCAGGTCCGTGGTTTTCTCGGACGACTTGTCTCACTGCTGTATTTCTCTGTATTGGTTGCTGATTTCTAAACCTTCCATTATTACTGTTCCCAGCTTCACTTCTCTTGAACCAATCTGCTCTCCAGCTTTCGGCCTCCTCATTCACTTCATATCTTTTCAGGAACGCTGCTAACTCTTCCATTGTCTTTGGTGGGTTAACGAGGCAAAGTTGTCTGACTTTATAAGACATCTGTTTAATTATCAAATTCAAGACCTCACTTTCTATGAGTACTGGCGAAAGATTCTTAAACCCAGCATAGATTCCCCACGCATACTCTTCCATGGTTTGATTGGAGCCTTTAGTGTACTTTCTATTTCTCAAGACGTCCAATTGTCTTTGTTTTGCTTCCTCTGAAGCAAATGTAGCAGTAAACTTTTTACAAAATCCATTGTAGTCCCTAAACTCTTCGTAATGGGCCTGGAACCAATGCTCGGCTTGTCCGGTAAACAATCTGGATAGTAACTGGAGACGATATTTCTCTGGAACTTGCATAAGCTCAAAGTTAACATTTAGTTCCTTCAAGTACTTCTGTGCACTTTGAGCTTCAATGTTACCACTGAACTTAGGGAGTTGATTTAAGTCAGATATTCGAGGTAATTTGACATATCGTCCTCCGATTTTTTTTATCTAATTCCGAATCTGAAGATGGAGTTGAGTTCCTTCCAGGTTTCCGCCTCTTCCGACGAATCCTTCCCGGTGGTCTTTCGTCCTCCGAAGATGAATCACAAGAAGGTCTCTTCCGGTTTATTTCTGTCTTCGAAGTTTTTCCAAACCTTCCAGCATCAGAGTTTCCAATGGAGGTCACAACTTTACTGTGTTTAATTCTTTCTTCCATACCTCGAACAATTTGATCTTCCACTGTAGGCCTATCATTATTCTTCCTTGAGATCTTTCTCTTTCTCAGAGGTCCACGTGCACCCTCACTCTCAACGTAATCTGACGTCTCTCCAGCTGACTGATGGTTATCAAAGCCATAAGGTGACTTAACAGCGGATTCCTGTTGAGTTGAATCTACGCGAAGTCCTTGAAGTCTGTCTCTCAAGGAGCTTATGTTTTGTTGCATGTTTAATTTCAGCTGACGTAACTCGGTGGCCACACAAGTGTTATTCTTTGCAATGTTATCCACTTCTTCACGAACGCTGGTTATATTGTGGGTTACTTCTTCACGGAAGCTGGAAATACTAGTATTTATCTCTTCGCAAAAAGAGGAAACCTTACTTTCTCCTTGACGTAGTTCTTCACCAAAATTCTCTAACCTCTCGAAGCATTCAGCAACCTTAGAACTTACTTCCTCATTTTTCCCTAGATAAGCAGTCATCTGTTCCTTAATCTCGGTTACACTCACTCCCAGAGTTTCCATGGAACGAGTAATTCCTTCCATTTCACGCTCTCGCTCAACTGTAAGCGTTGTGTGGAGTACCTCCCACTTCTCATTATTTTGGGACAGTTCCTTGCTTAGAGTTTCGTGCAGCTGTTTCCACCGTTCTTCATTTTCCGATTTATCAGCATGTCGCTTCCTTTCTTCTTCTGCTCTCTCTTCTTGTCGCTTTCTTTCTTCTTCGGCTTTCTCTTCTTTTCGCTTTCTTTCTTCTTCGACTTTCTCCTCTTGTCGCTTTCTTTCTTCTTCTGCTTTCTCTTCTCGTCGCTTTCTTTCTTCTTCGGCTTTCTCTTCTTGTCGCTTTCTTTCTTCTTCGACTTTCTCTTCTCGTCGTTTTATTTCTTCTTCGGCTTTCTCTTCTCGTCGCTTTCTTTCTTCTTCTGCTTTCTCTTCTTGTCGCTTTCTTTCTTCTACTGCTTTCTCTTCTTGTCGCTTTCTTTCTTCTACTGCTTTCTCTTCTTGTCGCTTTCTTTCTTCTTCTGCTTTCTCTTCTCGTCGCTTTCTTTCTTCTTCTGCTTTCTCCTCTTGTCGCTTTCTTTCTTCTTCTGCTTTCTCTTCTTGTCGCTTTCTTTCTTCTTCTGCTTTCTCTTCTTGTCGCTTTCTTTCTTCTACTGCTTTCTCTTCTTGTCGCTTTCTTTCTTCTTCTGCTTTCTCTTCTCTTAATATACTCCAGAACTGTTGCCACCTGTTCTCTTCAGCGATTTTTTTAGCTTTCTCTTCCGCCTTCCGAGCTTTCACCTCTGCAGCCTTTTCTATTTGACGTTTCCTTTCTTCTTCGACTTTCTCTTCACGTCGCTTTCTTTCTTCTTCTGCTTTCTCTTCACGTCGCTTTCTTTCTTCTGCGGCTTTTTCTTTCCTTCTTTTCTTTTCTTCCATTTCGGACCAAACTGTCAACGACGGAGGAAGTTCAATAGCAGGTTCCTTATTCTCATCGTCATCGCCCTGGCAACCTTTACACCGGACGGCATCTAAATCTTGCCCTTCCACGGATTCAGCCTCAAATTCACAAACGAAATGCTTCCACTGGTTGCAGGAAATGCACCGAAATGCCCCCTTATCTTCATCTTGATCGGAGCAACAATAAAAGTGCAAATTTCCGTCTTCCTCTACAATCGTCGGCAATGAATTGCGTTTAGACTTTCTTGTTGCCATCTCGATGTTTCGTAATTTCAGAAGAACCACCGGATATATACTTCGAGCCCCAAACGTTGCAGCGCCACTTGTAAGGATCCGCCCTGGATCGTACTTGGTTCGATGGGTCTATAGAGCCTCGGCTTCACACTCAGTATCGCTTCGGGGCTTGAGTCTCCTCGGCTCAAGGTTCGGGTTATTCCGGCTTCTTCAATCCTCGATGTAAGGTCCCTCGTAATTCTAGGTCAAAGGTTCTCAATGTACTTATAGATCTTGACCAAGATTCTATAAGCAATCGACAATCCTTTTTCCCATTAGGTTCTGTCGATATTCAGTTAAGCACCCAACTTCCTTTTCTCTTTTCAGCCTCTGACCAGAGAACTGAAAATTAATCCGTGACCACAGAATAAGAAAAGGTGTTCCCTGACCAGGGACACAAACGTTGACTACTAACAGTCTATCGACCGATCCCGAATTCTGGTGTATCCTACGACAATCACAATCCTCTCAATTATATCTCCTGACCAGAAGCATAGAACCGAGAGAACATAAGCCTTCTGACCAGAAGAGCTAAGTAATTGTCCTAACGATAATCCAGAATAAACTAATTCCTAGTAGCGACGTGGAAGTAAGCGCAGAAATACGGGTGTGAAAAGAAAAGACGGTAATACGAGTTCCGTATTTATCTGGAGTTCGAATACAAAAGGCCACGGGCCACCGAGCTTCGCTGCTTATATAGGATTTCTCGGTGCCGTGAAGGATTTACCAACTTTTATCTTTACCTCAATTTTACATTACAATAAAATACATATTAATAAAATATCAAAGAGGAACATAATTAGCTACATACAGAAATTACTATTTTTAACCTTTTGTGAATATTAAATACGCAAGATAATTTTAATTGTTACACTCAGCATTTAACTTGACTAGGGAGTATTGCTTCTTCCAACTCCCCTCTCCCTGCAACGGCCACGCGAAAAGACAACAAAGAAAAGAAAGAAAGTTTACAACGTTAAAGTGTTAAGCAAAATTTCTTTAAATACAGGTTTTGTCTTGCGCGGGCATAACTTTCGTTTACCTTAACATAACTAAATTCTGATTGCACCTTCTTGCAGTAAAAGAATCAGGGATTAATATGATATTAGTTAACTTATTGTCCGCCAAGGGACACGACAGATATAGCGTGGGGAAGACAGCCTAATCTTTCGTCTTTTCCCCGGTTTCAACGTTTACTTAAAGTTGAGTCTGCCTGGCTTCTACACAATAGCGATTGTTTTCTCGCATTGTTGTCACCGATAAAAAAAATCCCCAGCTCAGCTTGCTGGCAGAAAGAAACAAAATCTTTGAACTTTTATTTAACATCTGGATGTATAGTCTATATACGAGGTGGTTCCACTTTTCTTGGTAATTAACCATTAACACCCAAAAATTATAAATACCAAACAAAGGAAAATATTAAGTTTATATACATCCTTGTAACGTGAACACTGCTACACGTTACACCCTGGAAAAACGGAACTTCTAATCCTGCATATATGCAGCCATACACAACAAATCAACGTTGCGACTGGCATATATTTTTTCTCGTGGTAAAAGAGAAAATTCTTAATATGCTCATCATTGACTTCGTGAACAACCGAGGCAGTAATCGACGTGAGGATTGGGAAACAATGTAGCGATTCTTTAATAAATGCAACGTAGTGCATAGATGCATGATTTGAGGACGAGGGGCTTAAACCTAGCGATTCCATCCTGCCCGTGTCTCTCCTGGCATGATAATGCATATTATAATAATGCATAGGTGCGTGTGAATGCATACCCCACACGTTCTCGATCTCGCTTCCCCCCTTTTAAGTGATGTGATCAGCACCACGCTTTGATCGTCTTGTCCTGCATTTAAGCGCGGTTTGAACCACCCGCTACTGTTCAGTTCACATCGTTTGAATGTGTCCACAGTGGACATTTTAATGTGTCCTAAATACCTAGTCAAAGCTCATTCTTTCACAGTGTAGGGAATCTGTTGAGCAAGGTTGCACTTAACGGTAGAGAACTGGAGAGAGTCGGTGAGCGGAGCAAATTAGTCCGCGCTGCTGCAATCGGCTGGTAGCTGTAGCCGCGCTTTCCCCTCCACGCACTCTCTTCCCCTCTCAGCTGTTGATTGGTCGAGCCCTCATTGCGCAGTGGACTTGTTTTCGTTCGCTTGCTCCAGAGACTCCCGGGACAGAGTGTAGCTGGTTGTTGCATTGTTCTAATAAGTGAAATGCAAAGACATACAGCATGAACAGGTAAATTATATTTATTTCCATGTGAGGGGAAAAACTTGAAATTCCGTGAATTCGACATTCCTCAAGGATTATCAACTATTAATGCTTGAAGTGCGAACTCGTTTGGAACCGAACATAAAAATACAACATTGCAACAAAAAGGGCCTGTTCAACTTAAAACAAGACAGATGACGGAAATTGCTGGTTGCCAATACATAACGTTCGGTTGTTGGATGATGAATTCCACCAGTCAGCTGCAATGGCAGGAAGAATCAGAAGGGTGCTAACGAGGTTTGTGGGAAGGGCTGACAGCTGAAAGGGCGGATTTGAGTACTAGTGAAAGAAGAATTACTGTTAAGATACGGTACAGGAAATTGAACAAGTGACATGAAGGATGTATCGAATCGGTTATAGAGAACAAGAACTGTGACGAATAAACAATAGCAGTAACAACTTTGTTGTTGTTCTCGCTGTGGTGGATGCATTCATTTCGGAATTAATTTTCTTTCACTCAGAAAAGAATTCAATAATATTTCGGTTAAGCAGAAACACTGATTGAAGTTTTTCTACCAATAAATGTAACAGGCGAAGACGAAATGTGTTTTCTTTGAAATCATCTTGTAGGTTATTGGCTGAATTGTTCACTGTTGATGTAATTAAATTACGATTGTCTCTGATTGAGTCAGGCATCACGTCAGGAGATTGAGAAACATTTGTACAATTCTTTGAAATGTTCCAAACCAGAGGCGAGAGAACGGAAACACAATGAAGAAATGTTAGGCCATTGTGTCTGTTCGCAACGTACGTGAGCAGAAGTGTGCAATACCACGATCTTTACAAACTTGATTGAAAGTTTTACCATCTTGGCTACATTAATGTAAAAGTACTCGTAATCACAATATTTGTGCTACAACCTTCCGTTCCTCTCCTAAACTGCTCAGTATATTTCATGAAATTTAATAACAAGCTTTACCATAGGCAATATGGCCGAGAGTTTTTTTTCTTAATCTTCAAAAAATACAGAGATTTGAAAATATTAGTAGAATTTGGAGCTCCAGCAACATGGGAAGAATATATATTTTGTCCAGAGTCTTGAAACTCTTCGACCAATTTCGCGCAAATGTAACACCAAATCAGGTCTCCTACGTATCGACTTGCTCAATGAATTTCATCTTAAAACGTGTAAATTTGCTACAGTTATCGGGGTCGCAGTATTGGTAACAATCGCCCGCATTTCACAACCCACCCCCTCGTAATCTACAGGCCTACAAGAAATATTTTATTGATTGCGCGATGTTCTAAAATTAAAAAGGAGTAAGAAATGAAGGGGAAATGCATCTCCAACAACTAATCAAATTGCATTAGATCGCTCTACTTGTTCACTGAAGGAAAGAGCAGAGTTCTTTAGAGGTCTCTTTCGTTATTATTGTGTTGCTGGCTGCAGATATATTTAGTGCATCCTAAAGTGTCTTTTTTGTACAGAGAAGGTATGCTATTGAGTTTTAACACCCATTTCAGGCCATTTATGAAAAGAATACACCAGTTTGTTGCTGTTTGTCGTTGCCTGTTTCACTCATAAGTAGCTGTGTCGAAGAGAAATGCTTGTTGAGTGCCTGATTCGGGAAAATGATGAAACCCTGTTGATGTTTAATTTTAGTGCTTATCAATCCTCATTCTAAGGACCCACAACTTCAATATACCAACTATACTCTGTATCGGCTATCTCTGGAGCAAGGCCGCGCGTAGCGGTAGAGAAGGGGGAAATTGAGTGGGAATAGCGGAGCAGTACACGCTGCTGCGAAGGCTGTTAACGGCAGTCGCCTTTCCCCCTCCACACAATCCCGTTCCCTTCACGTGTTCTTTGGTGGTGCCGTCTCGCGTCACTACTTGCGCAGAGACTTGTTTTCGTTCGCTTGCTCCAAAGAAACCCGGGACAGAGTATTGACATTGAGTTGTAAGATTTTATCATTTGCAGTGGCCTCCCCGATGGCGCAGTGGTAGCGTGTCGCCTTGTAATCAAGAGGTTCCGGGTTCGATATCCGGTGGAGGCACATAGTGGTTCGGATTTCACTTTAAACTGTAGGTCCAGACCCCATTAGCCTTACTGTGCATGAAGTGGATTTAAAACACCAAATCAATCAATCAATCAATTTATCATTTGCAATACATTCGTACGCGCAAGATTCCTGCACCGATGCCATTCGAACAACCAATAGGATTTCTCGGAAGCGACATGTATTTGTATACATTGACTTTGTTCTTACTCAAGACTGAGAATAGCTTATGATTTCAATATATAGTACTTTCTTTTAAGACTGAAACATCATTGTGTATGTGTCTAACGTCCCGTAAGTTCTCTCTGGCTGCTTGCATGTGATTTTTTCCGTCAATTATAAAGTTACGTTCCTCTTTCTTGCAGGATAATTTGCTGAATTCTTTAAACAATGATAAGCACAACCGAACACGTGACTACACATGTTCCTTTCTTTTGTAAGCGTGCGAAACCATGCTTGTTATTCTGTGCCTACTGTAATATCAGATTTTCTGTCATTCAAAGATTTGGAAATGTTCCATGGGAATGCGCGCAGGATATATATATACATGTGTGAAAGACTTCGCCTCGCGAACAGGTCAGAAGAGCCTGAGGAAACTGTTCCTTTGTTCTTGTAGGAAGTATTCTGTCACGAGCTCCTCTTTGTATTTCGTCCGCACATATTACTTAAAACATTTGAGAGCAAGTGAAATTACGGTTTTGCAAAATTTTGATGATCTAATGACAGAATACTTTGCTCCCCTAAAGTGACAAAGTTTGATTTTATAGAAGTGTCCAAAATGAAACTCCAATATTTCAAAAGCTTTATTGAAATATTTGTAGTGATTCAGCTGTGATTTGGAACGGTACGGAATCTCGCAGAGTTCACATGATAATTTTGTACTTCGCATTAGAGCTGCAGGGGCGCTGCAGTCAGTCATTTTGAGGTCGTAGTTGTTCATGATGTTTGATTATGAAAATAGACAAGATTGTCTCTAATTTTTCTACCTGACAATGCTAATATTTATTGTATGTTTTGTTTTCATATTTAATGCATTCTTTATTAGTATAGTTTATCATTGTTATGATAAACGATACCTCATAACGGAGGTCGTATAGATGTAAGCAAAGAAATCGAATGCTCACACAAGCAGCAGCGGCAGGTGGCTCTGAATTAGGTGAAGGGCTAGTAGGAGAAAAGTGGGGTAATAGAGAAAATTAGATCAATAATTGCTCATAGTTATTATAAAATGAGGTTTCTAACAAAACAAAATTTAGTTTAAAAATAAATGTAGTTTGTGTTTTGTTAGAAAACCTATTTTCTAATAACTATGTCTAATCTTCTCTATTACCCCACTTTTCTCCTACTAGCCCTTCACCTAATTCAGAGCCACCTGCCGCTGCTGACACCAAATAACAAAGGAACGTTCAAAAAATGACCTCGGGCCATTCAGTATGATAGGACAACTAAGTGTAAGTGAAATAAGTTATGAACTATCTAATTTTCTTGGAAAGTCAGTAGAGTTACTTTCTAACGTTTTTGAGAATTGCAATTTCATTTTCAGAAGGGGCTTTCCGGGTAAACAGTCTTATGTAACTTTAAAAAACAATTTCGATCAATAAAAAAAAATGTTTACGTCCCAAAAATGTACCGTGCGTCCATTTCGATCTTCAGCCGAGAGATCGGGAGAAGCGTGGCGGTCGGCGCTGACGGAGATGCCGACATTTGCGGCCTGTAATGCCCGATTATTTTTATGGACATATGCAGACATTTATATAAATATTGCAAAACGAGCTCTAACCTGTGTTATAAGAGTACTGTTTTAATTTTAGTAGCTTAGTGGCTGTATGTGCCGATGATTTTGACACGTCCACCTCTTGTGAAACACGGCGTAGAGGTTTGTTTGGAGAACGTTCTAACGCTGCACCAATATCATTGAGTTTTGCTTCGGTTATAATCCGTCGTTTTTGCTTAGGTGTTTTAAAATTTAACGATCCAGTTTTTCGTAATTTAAGGACAAGATGTCTAACCGTATCTCTATGTGGAGTTGAAACGCCTGGGAATTTCTGTACAAATTGCCTACACACGTCTCGACACGAGTCTGTTTTCGCGTACGTGTCATACATAAAAAAATCTTTGTTCTAACGTGAACCTTGCGGCTGGCATTCCAATCGTCTCACTGACACAACACACAACCAAGAATAACACTCTTGCGCACAGTACCATATTAACACGCTCTTGGTTTACATTGCTCGCCACTATATCCACAGCTCTGTCTTCATCTAGTCGCGAAGGAACAAAAAAACTCGAGCTCTGAGATTTCGGATTGCAAGTAAGCTCACGAAAACCATTCACTTTTAACGGTTTCGTCTGCAGCGTAATCTTGATACAGTGTTGCACATTCTAAACCTCCAAACGATTCCCATCGCCACAAAACTCTTTCAAGCATATAAACTTAAGCAGGACGTTACTGGTCAAAACTATGATTAAAATGTTTTATTATCTGTGGCTCTTAACATCCATCGTTTCTATAGCGTATTTATTTGTGTATATAAGAGCAGAACTTGGATGAATTACAGATGATAAATTATAACACAGGTTAGTGCTCGTTTTGCAATATTTATATAAATGTCTGCATATGTCCATAAAAATAATACAGGCCGCAAATGTCGGCATCTCCGTCAGCGCCGCCCGCCACGCTTCTCCCGATCTCTCGGCTGAAGATCGTAATGGACGCACGGTACTACTCTATGCTCGAGCGACTGTTATCCTATTGGAGGTTCATCGTTTGTGCGTGATTTCTTGTGAAGATGTTAATATACATGTTAATATGATCACTGTGAATTCAAAATTGTTGTATTCAGTATGTGGATGCATAAATCAGAATGGTAACCATTTGGACAGCATTGGTGGAGTTTGCATAAGCGTTGCCGCATGCCCGGAATGCGGAAGGATACGCGTTCGAATCCCAAAGACAATTACGATGTTTAAGTTGCAGTGTCGTTCACCGGAAATTAACGACGAAGTTGCATAATTACTCTCGCTTTACGTCCATGTTTTTCGGTGCGTGGTTTTGATCTTCCACAGTCAGATTTTAGCACATGCATTTGCACAATCGTTAAGCTTTGTTTCTCTCGACTTTGTATGCTGCATGGCGGCAGAAGGCTAAGAGATCTTATCTGCTGGAGGTATTAAAATATTGCTTTATTACTGCTCATCTGTCCCGAGGCGTCATTTATACACGCTGCTCTCACCCCAGCGTGTGCATGTGTGTTGGTCCTTGACAGGAGAAACCGGTTGGACACTAAAAGTGAGACCAAAAGGAAGAATTTCCGTTCTCACATTGCAACGAGTTAGAATATAGTTCTGTAGTGTGTTCCAGTTGAAGCAGTGGGGCTGTTCAGGCAAAGCCAAATGCAGAAGGTAGCACATACGTTGTGGTCGTCCGCTTGCGATGGGCAACTGTTCTATTTAAATACAGTGCGGGGATGGAGGCAGTGCTGTTATATTAATTGCACGCATGATTTGCTTTTTTTACCAGAGAAATGACGCCAGACCACAATCGGCGAATATTAATTGCTTTACAACTATGATTGATTGATTGAATTGCTTTATTTTATTTCGCTTTTTGTGCCACTTTTGGCTAATTTGCGAAGATGAGGATGAGTGATGATATTGATGAATGGACACTCACAAACATCCATGCTCAGTCCAGGATTCGAAACCGAAACCCTTGGCTTTGTAGCGCGATGTGCTAACCACTCTGCTACGGGGGTCGGCACAACTAGAATTGAAAATAAGGGACTAACTAGCGACAGATAAGAATATAGGAACTCAAATTAGCCCTACGTTAATATTTTTTATGTTCGTTTATTTACTTACAATTTTCACAATTTACGTGATTTATTATTGGCAGTTAGTATGTTAAACGATGTGCGTGTAATGTGTAATAAATTGAAAGAGCTAGGTGGTCCAGTGGGTATGTCGTTTGGCTGCTAGTTGACAGATGCAGGTTCGATTCCTGTGGTGGCTGATACCAGGTGGGGATTTTTCCAGAATTTCCTGTACGGGACGCCTCTGGCGTTGACCAAGCCTAGAATTAACGGGTACCTACCTGGGTCAATTATGGGGGCAAAGACAGCCGGAGAGTGGAGCTGATCACATCACCACAACTAATAGTCGATATTGTGAATATGTGTGGCTCTACTTCCACATTACCATAGCTTTACCTTTTTACATAATAAGTCGGATGGTGACAGTTCCTACGAGAAACTACCAATCACAAGATGTACTGGAAGGAATGAATAGTTAGCGGAGAGAAAAGTCATGGGAAGTAGAAGATGTTAAATAGACTCTACTCTGATAAAGCGTAAGGTGCAAAATCAGAAAGCCTTGAGGGTGCAGAGTAAACTTGCCCTTCAGGCACAGAGTGATGAGTGAATCCATATCGTAATACGAAATGAACAAGTACTTATACGCTTTTATTTTGATGGTGCTTGACGATAATTGTATTTTTGTGACCTTCTCGACATTATTTATCCGACATCCGTGCCTGAGTGGTTAGCACAGCGCGCTACGACGCCAGGGGTCCCGGGTTCACATCTTTGTGTGTATCCCTTTATCTATTTCATCATAGTATCACTCGTCATAATCTTCGCGATCAGCCATAGGAGGAAGAAAATCGAAGTAAAATAAACCAAATCAATCACTGGACATGATTTAGTAAAAACTGTGCAAATGCTGCGTTGGTTTATGTATTAAGTTTTTGCAGAACAATAATTTTAGAAAAATGTCTTGCTTTTTTCTGTCAACTTACGATGTGTTGATTTACATACGCTGTTATGAGCTTTGGATTGTTCCTGCATTACTGATCTTCCATGTAGACATTCTAACTCGTTATTACAGCCCTTTTCTAAGCTTCAAGTGCAACGTTGACGACACAAGGAATGCAGTCTTTATGATGTACATGCATGCCTGCCATTTCTTTGTCATTTTTTTTTCGCCGGTGACTTGCTTGTAATTAGCTTTATTTTAGGAAACTAATTGCAGGCGACTTGCCTCTGGAGCGAGGTGTACAGGAATATTGCAGGCAATTATAAGTTTATTACACTTTCACTGATCCTCTCCCCCTTCCTCCCGAAATAACACGCGATGTTTGTCGATACAGATCTTTTCTCGGAAGACGTTCAACTGGGCAAGAGCCTCGTGGTCAGTTCCCTTTACCGGAAGTAAATTATTCGCTGGTTTCCGGTGAAGTATTCTTCCGAGGGAATCACAACTTATTTTTCCGCGGACTTTGGTTAGTTCCGTTCCACGTGCGGGCAAGCGGAGCCAATAGGAAAGTAATAAAATGCTTTTCACACACGTGTACACACGCACACACATATTGCAGTAACGGTCACTCCCATTGCATCCACCATGGGAAGTGTACGGTGGTGGAACAGTTCTCGAAAACGCAAATTAGCGTGCCTCATTATTTGGTTCCTGTCCTCTGGGTACACTCAGTCCAATATTTATGACATTATGAAAGACAAAAGGAATGCATGAAAAGTATACTCCGTTTGGTAGTATTGCATAAAAATGCATGTAGGAGCGACTTGCTTCCTTGGTGCCATTTTAACATTTCGGTTCACTGCATTTGTACAGAGCGATTCGAAAATAATATGGCCGATCTCTGTGGCGGAGTGGTTAGCACAGTGCGCTATTGTAATCAAGGGGTCCCCGGTTTGATATCCGGTGGAGGCGCAAATAGTGCTTCGGATTCCACTTTCGATCAGCTTTCTGTGCATAAATTGAACAAACTCAAAATCAAACAAAGCACAGCGTGCTACGACGTCAGGGATCCCAGGTTCGAATCCCGGGCTGGAAATGGGTGTTCTTTGTGAGTGTCCTTTCGTCCATTTCATAATATCATCACTCATCCCTTCTTCGCGATTAAACCAAATCAATCAATCAATCGAAAATATCGAAGAAGTCGATTTACACAATTATTTTAGGTGTGTTATAGGGTTCCCACTGGCCTTTCCCACTGGGAAACCTGCAAACGTCTTCTAATATCACTTAGGAGTGAGAAGGTCACGGAAAAGTCTGAGAATTGTGTAAAACCGTTCAATAATCTGAAAAAATTCCATGAATTACAAGGTTGGGTCAAATGAAAAGTTAATTTGTGTATTTTCTCAGCAGATTTCTTCACGCTTGCACAGGTTTGTTGTATTTTAGCATAGACCCAACACTGAACTACCTAGGTATATTTTCGAGTCTGAGTTAGTGCCTGTATACTTCAAGAAGAAGAATCTTCATGCAGCAGCCTGGTCCAAAATTTGCAAGATTTTCCTTTTTCGGATGATGAAGGTGCCAATGGACCTAAAACATCCCACACGAAGTTTTGGATCCGGCCGATTTTTTCCGACCATTTTTCCCCAAAAGAATTGTTCTCCCAGCAGATAGGGACATCCCCGCCGAACGTGCTCTATGACACTCAAGCTGTCCGATCACTTTCATTTATTTAAACTTTAGCTGAAAGGGATGTGGTTTAATGGAGAAAACGTTAACTAATTGGTTGATTTCGTCTTGTTCACTCTTTTTTTTACCTTCTTACTCGATTGATATAAGTTGTAAATCAGGGTGAGTTACTAACTTGTGCGTTAGGGTAGGTAGGAATGTGGTCTTAACAAGAAGTGTTACCATTCCTGTGAGGCTTTGCTCGTTCCACTGTTGCTCTTTCTACGAAACCCGTCTGGATATTGGCAAGAGAGTTTCAGAATGAAATGAGACGTAACAGAAGAGAGTATGACCAAAAAAGTAAAGCAACTAAGTTATTGTGGATTATGAGCATGAGTGTCGCAATAATGGCTCATCGAACTAACAGCACTTTGTGAACAAGTTTGCAAGGAGGAAATCCTTGGTAGGACATCTCTCTGAATAAAAAAACAAAACTTTTTTTTTTAAAAAAAAGGAAATACTATGGCAAATTTCCACATTAGAATCTGATCATATTAGAAAAGCGGGCTTTTCTAGATGTAGCATTATTTGTAACATATAGGTGTCTGAAGAAGCAAATTTCATCCCCTTCATGCAAATTCGATAAAGACGTACACGTGTTCCACCTTGAAGTAGAATGCATTTATTCATTCAAGAAGCCTTACCCCAAATGAAACATTTGGTTAAGAAAAAAGGGGGGACAAGGATTTGGTCATTCGTGTCCAAATCAGCAGCCAGGAAAACACTCGGCGAGCCATTTTTACAACGTGTTCCTCATCAGCTATTTGCAACAATAACGTCATGTGTTGGGTACAAGAGAAAACATAAGTTCCTGTTACGCACCCAAATGCCATGATCAGTTGTATATAGCGGACGATTGATGGCAGCGCGCAGTAAAAGTAGGAAGGACATTGATTGAAGCAGGCATGTCCAACTTCAATTAAGTAGTGGTCTACTTTTTATTATCACAACAGGCAGTGAGCTACTATTAATCGTTAATCTTTGCAAAAAATTGTATCTACTCAGCAATTATGCATTATTGAAGTTGAATTCAAATAACGTATATTCGTATAATTACAATAGATAACTGCGGTCGACCAACAAACGCCCTGCGATCGCGATCGACGGGTTGGACATGCCTGGATTAAAGCAACATTGCGAAAGGGAATCGTACGAATGTGATTGTAAATAGTGAAATTAATTGTGAATGTTTAATTTGTGAACTTATAACAACAATGAATTGGATAAAGGCAGTAGAGATAAAAGATCGCTATACATGTCATATATGACCATATAAGGAAAGTAAAGAAACCAAATAACGATTACGATTTCGTGTCTTTAATGTTTAGCAGGAACGAGTTTTTCTGTTAGACCTTTGGTTGTTTGTCCCGTGGTGGCAGCTCCCAAGCACACTCGAGTTGCGCATACATTGCAGCACCGAATCAAGATTGAGCGCGGGAACGGCGGCGCCCCTTGATTACCCCTTTTGGAAAAAAAAAATATCCCTGCCATTTTTATCCTCATGCCAGGGTTGTTTTTATCCCCCTCAAAGAAAATGGATTTGAAAGCTTATAGTGTACCGTTTCTTAACTATGTGACAAACACAATTGAAACATCATTCGTGTCCATTAATGGCCCAGTATCATAGATTTCCCTGCCGACAAGTATGCAGCCTTGTGGATTAAAGAAGGGCACAATTCTCCAACTGACCAACCTCAATAAATTAAAGCGTTCACAAGAAACTTGTAAGTAGGTTAGCTGGACGTTAAGTTTGAACTTATCAATATAAATTTTGTCACGTTTTTGGTGTTATTGGTACAATAGATATTTTTTTGTGTACGAGTTTGGGTTTCTTAGAATGTAAATATAGTGTTTTTAAATTACCCTCAAATATTATTATGAGATTTAATGACCTAGGTTAGAACCAATGTTTTAAGGTACCTAGACCTGCAAGGCAAGTTTAGTTTACTGATTGGTAACACATACAAATTTGCATAGCCCCCCCCCATCAAACAGTTCTTCCCAAAATGAAACCACAAATACGTCTCTGAGTGGGCATCCCTCCGAAGTCAATTCGGACAGTAGTCTGCAGTTAACGAAAGATAACCTTTATTTCTTTGCCTTTCCTTTGTTCTTATCGGCTAATAAAACAATACCAAAACTGTGTGTCATTGGATACTTCAGGAATGCAACGCGAAATCGCATTATTTTATTCCATAACTGGAATTCGAACCCAGACCCTTCATAGTTCGGTCAAGCATACAACCTTTTCCGCCAAGGAAGTCCACTTTTCGGCTACTTCTTTCCACGTGTCATGTTACCTCGTTATTTCCTTGTTCCTTTTTATTCTTTCCTCACAATCGTAAACCCACGCACATGTGCTCGTAAAGCTTAGATGTTTTACGCTGTTTTCTTCATCCTCTGCACGGCTCATTAATACTGAAACGTTCTTGACAATGTCTCCTTCCTTTCTAACAGAGGGAAGGGGAGGCTAGAATTCATGCATCTCTGATCGGAACAATAGTTACATATGCGTGCGTGTGTGTGCACGTGTACCGGAAGGAGGGAACACGCGGGACGTACTTCACGCTGGATATGCCAATTTTGTTTACTTTTAGTCTGCCATTACGTCATGGAGTTTTGGTTTTAGGAAGGTGCATGCTTGAGGTAATTATTTTTCAATTAGCCTCTAGAAAATTACTCATCTAATCCGCTGACCTTCATGGCAGAGCTGTTAATACAGCGCGCTACGACGCCAGGGGTCCCGGGTTCGAATCCCGGCATGGGCATGCGTATTATTTGTAAGTGTGCTTCATTAATTTCATCACTCATCTGATTCTTCGCGATTAGCCAAAAGTGGCAGAAAAGCCATGTAAAATAAATCAAATCAAATTATTTTCGTATCCGTCAGTCTAGTACTAATACCATCAATGTGTTGCAAAATGTAACTTCTTTGTGTTAAAGACCTGGTGAATCCTTCAGTTAGTGGTCCTGCTTGATTTAAAATGACAACACTATCAGAATTTATATTTAGGATATTTTTTTCTGTAGTTCACGGGAAACTGAGGACAATTCGTTCGCATCAATCTTTACATAATGCTCTTATACTTTGGATATCCTGATTTGTGATCCTTTCTTTCTTTCTATATTCCGATATTTTGCGTCGATTTTCTACCTCGTGGTTATTCGCGACGATAAGGATAAACGAAGAACTGATTAAATGCATAATTGAACAAATGCAATGACAATCCTTGCCTATCAACCCAGGTGTCGAACCTGGGGCTTCCAGTTTCATAGCGTGTTCAATGACCACTCTGCCACGAGTTCTGAATCATATGTACAAGTAATTTTATTGAGAAACGCCTGCACGTTAGGATTTTCAACTTTTGTTATTATTTGTAAAAAGATTGATTGAGTTTGGTGTTTTAAGTCCACTTTATGCACAGTAAGGCTAATCGGGACTGGACCTACAGTTTAAAGTTGGATCCGAACCACTATGTGCCTCCACCGGGTACCGAACCCGGGACCTCTTGATTAGTTTGTTACAAAGACATTATTACATAGTTGCAGTATATGTTTTGAAGGGAACTATGCATTTGTCAACTAATCAAAGCAGTTTTGGCGACTACTACAAAGTACTTCCTCCCGCGTTTAAGTATCTCAAGCGATATCAGTATATATATTTTTAATTATATATCCCGCTTTTCTTCAACTTTTGGCTAATATCTAGGTTGAATAGTGAGTAGATAAAATTGATGAAAGACACATCCATACCCAAACCGGAACTCTAAATCAAAACTTTTAGAGGCAAGATATTTTGCGATCATTAAACGTACTCGACCATCGAAGAGCCAATTTACTTCAAATAATTAGAAACACGTGACGCCTATGTGTGTGTGCGCGCAGATGTCTATTTCATACATGTGAAGAAATTAGAAGACAAATTGGGGACCAAAACTGGTTCCAGAGAGCAGTCTTGAAAAAGTCGAGTCTTAGACGACAGTTCATCATAATAATTACCGACCTGAGAGAAACTTCTTCAAGTGTAGATATGGATGGAAGTCACTCGATGCCAAGTCCAGGAGGTAAAGGGGGTGCTTCCAAATATCGTGATAGGCGGCTGATCTCGTGGACGAGGATCTATAAAAGTTTTTGTATTTGATTGACGGTGCCGTAGCAATGATGGTGACTATATAGAGAAATAGCTTATCGCTCAGGGATATTGATAGCAATACATTTCTGAAAATGTGTGCGGTTTTTTTCAAATAGTTTAACAGAACTTTCTGCATAAACAGATGGAAGAACAGTCGCAAACTTACATACTTTTCCTGGCTTTCCAACTAAAGGCTTCCAAGTTTCCTAGTGACCTGTGAACTTGAACTTGAACCTATAGCGGTGGTGTTTTGACAATAATAGCATAATATTTATATGAAAGACAAAGTGGCGGGCACAGCGCGCTACGTCGCCAGGGGTGCAGGGTTCGAATTCCGGCCTGGGAGTGGATGTTTTTTTGTGAATGTCCTTTCATCAATTTCACCATATCATCATTCATCCTCATCTTCGCCATTAGCCAAACGTGGCAGAAAAGCGATGTAAAGTAAACCAAATCAATCAACCAATCAAATCAATCATCATCGTGAGAACAATTGGAGATTTATTTGAAAAGAAGTAGCGCGCTCCGGTCTCGAAAGCTTTAAAACAGCGGCAATGGGATTCTATTCGATGCGCTGACCACGCGCCACGCAATGAAAGAACCCCTTGGCAGGTTCTGGACCTAGAGAACTGTCGCGCCACGGACTTTAGCTTGAAAACTGACAAATAGAATTTAAATGCTAAAGAAACATATTATTCGACATGGAACAAAAGTGTTTAATTTATTTCAAAATTATTAACCAATAAAATCGGGGAGTTAATTTTTGCTCCACCCTTATATATCGACACTACTGTGTGCACAGAAGAAAACCGGGTGTTTGCGATGGCCCGCAGCTCTTTGCGATCGACATGTACAACACGTATTCGAAGCGGTAAATCGAACATCTTTACAAGTGAGCAACTTAATAAATAATCCTTCTTCTTTCATTTTCCTCGCTAATACTCCAGTTTCAAAAACGCCGTTTCTGCAAGAAGAAATTTTCAATTGTGCGAGCGCCATTCGAGAACGAATCATCTCGCGTTTCCTGATCCATCAAACTCTTGTAAATTGGCTGTTTGTGGGAGTGGGTAAGGAAAAAAAAAGCAGAGCATCGAATTATTTGCAGTCGGGAAAATGAGAGTAAGAGACAGAAAAGAAGTACCGCAATCAGGAACTGCTTTTTGGTTAAATGTTCTGCATCTTAAGTGGGTGCCCGGAGGCGGCCATTGGATTGGTTCGTTATGCACTTTCTTTCGTCTCAGAATAACGTGTGTTTACGGTTGGACGACCATGCTATATAGAATTGGTTTTATTTTTGTCCTGAGAATGTGTTCCCTCCACTCTCCCACAGACTGGATTTGATTCATACATAAGAGGCCCTCTGCTTTCCCCATTGTTGCATCTCTCTCGACAATGCGTACATTGCAGAGAAAGATTCTATATTGTTAACGGTTTATATTATCTCTTGCTTTCGTATTGATTCTGTCATTTTTTTTACCTTCGCGTGGATGTCTTCAGAACTCGTTTGCTTGCGTTTCATCTTTATTTCCAAGCTCCTCGGAATCTACATGCTTCATTAGTTGTTGCTCTTAATAATTACAGGACCGTTAGATGGCAACATCAGCTCCAACATATACCAATGAGCGGTTATCAATTTATTTGTAGCTTTTTCGGCTGTCTCTTTTTTTTTTTCCTGTAGTTGTCGATTGTGTTCAATGATTTCTTGGCGCTCTGACTTCAAGCACCATAACCCATTTCCGCATCTACAGATTTATTCACTTACTGAACTTCTTTGCCAAGTCATAAGTATGTATCATGTGGAGTATGAGCCATTTAAAAGCTTCGTGATGCGAAATTACAAATTGCAATTGTTTGTTTGATTGAATGATTTGCTTTATTTTACTTCGCTTCTTGTGCCACTTTTGGATAATTTTCGAAGATGGGGATGAGTGCTGATGTGACGAAATTGATGAATGGACACTCACAAACATCCATACTCAAGTCTGGATTCGCACCGGTACTGGCGTCGTAGCGCGATGTGCTAACCACTCCGCCAGGGGCCGGCAAATTCCAATTATTGTTATAATAATAATAACAGTGATAATGACCCAACTTTTCCACTGTAGAAGTGGGGAACAAGGTTCTGGTAAGTTAACGAATCTAGTTTTCTAACTTAAATCTATCGGTTAATGTAGCCGTGAAGGAACTGTGAGAGAACTAAGGGGGAAGGCAACCCATAGCTTTCATTTAAGGTACCATCTCGGTATCTTCTTGAGCAGAATATGCAGCACACCATAACCACCATAAGAAAAACACAGATCCACTTCCACATGGATCCAAGGCAATCACAAATGAACTAAGAAAGCAGAAATATACTAATTAAAATACCGGGTGTCCCAGAAGTCTTTCCCTGATTGCAAACTTTATTCATATCCGCTATATGCAAGGTAGAGATGTGAAAATTGTGCCAAAATGTTGGAAAACTAACCAAGTTTTTTTGTTGCAGGTTTGAGTAACGTGGCTGTAGTGTAGCAGTGTCAGTGCCCAGAAAACCGGAAATGTTCACAAATCAGGAAAAAGCTCAGCATGTCCTCTGGTATCACGAGACCAGGTCACCAACAACAGTGCAGAGAAACTTTCAAATGTACAGAATTCTTTCGTCTAGAATATCTGCCATCAATAAGTTGGTATTTAAAAAATTGAATTTATCTTCATTCCCAAATCCTGTCAAGTCCAAGAAACATTGTATGGAAAGATGCCACCCGATGTCAAGAGCATTAATTCCTGATTCCTTTGCACTGACACTGCTACACTACAGCCACATTACTGAAACCTACAACAAATAAACTTTGTTAGTTTTCCAACATTTTGGCACCGCTTTCACATCTCTACATTGCATATAGCGGATATGAATAAAGTTTTTAATCAGGGAAGCACTTCTGGGACACCCGGTATATCAAATTAAATGATCAATTGTAATATTTCTATAATTAAACATAGAAATAAGTAATCTACCGTACTTTTTATGTTAAGGAATTCCAACGAAAAGATGTAGAGAAGCAAGTAATATGTCAAAAGAATACACCCCAGCCTGAACTCGTTCAGGTTCATATCCTCATGCTAAAATTAAAAACAGCATTACATTGAACTCTCAAAAACAAATAAAATACTTATTCTTATTAAAGTTAATAATAATAAAATAATGTATCAAACCAAGTACCGTAGATAGTGCACACACTCTCGGAACTATATTTATAAAAATAGTCCAATCACCAAAAAGTAAATAATATATATAGTGGTCTCTACTCCCACAAAATACCAAGGATCTTAAATCCCAACGCTAAACCATCTCATTTTTAAAAATAAGAAGCAACCAATTGTAAAGTGAACCCGCGACCTCCCGAACCTTAGCTCTCGGTATATTGAAGTTAAGGTAACGATATGCCACTCTCCAAATGGCGAACTGTGATCCAGTAAGCATCTTCACGGCCCACACCCATCAGCACGGTTGACTTTACACGACGCACAATAACCCAGGAAACAATGTGCCATGGAAGCCCATTGGAACAATTAGAACTGTTAGTAATTGCTCGAAGAAGTCACGGAATGTGAGCCGAGTTTCTCATTCCCGGTTGCAGAAAGACTTCTGTCCGCTCTGCAGACATCCAAGGCTGATAAATTACAACAATGTAGCCATTATACCGACTGGATTCGAGGCAGATTTCAACAGACAATTATGGGAAGTGGATATCGTAGGAGTTGAATGCGTCGTTACCATTCTTAGGAAGGAATTCTAATCAGGAAGAGAAGGAGATTCGTGATTGGTACGCATCCTACTGACCCGTTGGAGATGCTGCTTCGGCAGCAGGGAGTCTCCGACCAGTTTGGTAGCAGTCCAGTTAGCCGGATTGTTTTTTTTATCGGTGAGGTGTCTGTGAATAGAACCACTTCTTTTCGTTTAGCCCTCGCGGGTGCATTGTGGAAGCGTGGGTGTTGTCTCGGGTCAAGCTTGCTTGGTGGTCGGTCAGTACTGGCAAGACCCACCCGAATTCTTCAGTGAGTCACTAAGAGATATGTATTATGCACGAGGCGCATATCCTTTTAATGGTTGGACCCTCCAATGTGTCGTGTCTGTAATGTCGTTTTAAATGTTCGGCATATTCTTGTTGAATGTGCCGGTTTTGCTTTCCACAGACTGTTTATCTTTCCAACTGTTTGTCATCCCTGATGGGCAGGGTGCGAAATAATTTAATACTAGTGGGGGGGGAGAGATCTTAATCTACAAACCCCCTCGCCACAAACATACGATATACATATTTATGTAGTTAGCACAGCCCGCTACGATGCTAAGGGTCTCGGATTCGATTCCTGGGCTGGGGATAGCTGTACTTTGTGAGTGTCCGTTCATCACCTTCATCATCATATCATCCCTCAACCTCATTTTCGCGATTAGCCAAAAGTTGCAGAAAACCGAAGTAAAATAAACCAAATCAACGTCTTGGAAGAATGAAATGAAATGTTAATGAAATCAATTTGAGAATAATAATAAAACAAACCATTATTTATTACTTCAATATCAGTCTTTTTTAACATTATCCCGTCAAAATATACTATATGCTTACTTTTGGCCCATGTCTCTCTTGTCTAATCGACACAAAATCGAAATTCTATTGGAAGTTTTAAAATTTTCAGTCACAAGAAGAGGAAAACCAAGTCCCAACCACCCCTCTTCCACCTTCTGTGATGTTCAGACTCAGAGGTCAACTCGGCTTGGCGAACAGCCGTGGAACGCAGGTGGGGCAGCAGGTGACCTATAGGTCGGGAAAAGGCCAGAACACCATGCTAATGCTTCGAGTGATCCACCAACCTACAGGTAATGAACGGAAGAGTGCAACGGACAAGTCTTCCGACCTTTGACCTTACGGAATCCCACGCTGGCGTTCCTTGTTCCTAGACGCAGGAAAGCCTCGCGTTCAGCTCTGTAGGCGAAAGAAAAGAAAAGGAGCTTCCGAAAGAACTGTTACGGACAGTGTTGACCGTTCACTCTCCAGATGCCATTGTGGAGCCGACCTACGACCTCCTGAAGGAAGAATACTAGAAATGATAAGCCAAATCCAACTTGCGGACAGTTATAATAGCCGTGAATGATGGCGACGTGTATTTGCTGTAATGATATTTTATATCCACAAACAGTTGGTCGTTTCCTGGTTTGTAGATTCAAGAGAAAAAAATATACCATAAATGAATTGGCTCCTCAAATAAATCACTAACGTCCAATTGCATGGGAAAAATAATCAGTTGCAAGTTCAGATTTCACAGTTTTACTCCAAAGTATGCTTATTTGTGGAGGCGTCGGTGGGCCGTCTGACTGCCACGCGGGAGACTCGGGTTCGATTCCCAGTGTGGGTGATCTAAGGTCGGAATTTTTCCGGCCTTAACCCCGCAACCCAGGCCAAGACACGAACCGTGAACTTTTAGTGAAGCGGCCAAGAAACATCTTAAGACCACCGAGGAGACCAAAGTATATTGGAGGACACACACATACTTATATGTATATTAGGGTGGAACGAAAAAAATTCTAATAGTGCGGAAAAGTTGCCTTTTGATGTAAAAACGACAAAAATAACATTTAATGGCAATCTGAGCATGTCTTGAGGTGCCTCAAGTACGATAAAGTTTCATAAATTTGATTTTTTTGCTCTATTTCAACCTTTTTCTCTAGTTTCTTATTTGCGCTATAAAAGCCCAAATCAAAAAGTTCATACTTTTAATGCCTTTTTATTAAGAGAACAAACGTTTTTTTTGTGTGATCCCTCTATTCAGGTGAATTACAGTTATAGTATTTTGATAAATATAACTTGATTCACTAAATACAATCATTGATCGGTTCCGAGGTCACAAGTTTAATGGTTCGACTATAATTTAGTATCGGTCTTACTGATTATGAGGAGAAAACTCGATGCTTTGTTCCAAAACTAACTTCGATTATTGCCGTTAATTCTTTAATAACAATGGACATTTATACATTGATCACTACCACAGGCAAAGGTGTATCTTTGTTTTACCTGGCAGAATCCATAACAGTTAGTTATGTTGCTTAACCAACAGGGGATTTGCATTTTGCACATACACTTGGTCAGTTCACATTTAGAAGTGTGTAGATTTACTGTTGGCTTCTACAGTTACGTCTCTAGAAACTGAATTCTAATTTCACGTCGAAATTCATATGAATACTCGGCACACGTGCACGTGGGTCCTTTTATAGCATTCTTCATCACATATTTAATATCCTAAGAGTGTTCCCTAGACACGTAGGCGAAGAGGGTGCAGAGGATTGACTTGTGCAATTCAAGGATGCACTACTGCCTCTCCACTTGTTGCATTTTTTGAAGACTTCCGGCATGTCTTTCTTATTATATTCAGCAGAGGGCCTGTTTTGTTGCGGTGACTCGTATCGTGTTGCATTGTGGGTGACAACTTGAGAAGAAGATTCTTCTGAAGTATCCTGCAGTGACCGAGTGTCCTTGTTGGGTGAATGACAAATTCTTGAAGCCGTTCTGCAAGTTTGCGATCCATATGTAGGCGGGCATGTGATGTACTGTATATGCGACTCTAAACTGTCAATGCGTGTAATTTTGTTACTGGTTACAGTGGATATTCAAGTTACACGGGCCACTTATCACATAGTAGATGGGCGTGGATGTTATGCATGTTGATAGGTCATTAGCGTTATGCAATGTCCCAAATATCTTAAAGTAGCGATTTGTAAACTAATATTGAATTTGTTTTTTCAAAACGGCAAAATTTTGCAATTTTTTGTTTCAATACAGTTTTGTTTGTATAAAAACAGTGATCTTTGCATGATTTCATGGTAAGAGTTACAAATGTAGTTCGTGTAGTTGAGCCTCCCCGATGGCGTAGTGGTAACGTCGTCGCCGTCCAATCAATGAGTCCTGGGTTCGATACTTGGTGGAGGCATATTGCACAGTGGTTCGGATCCCACTTTATACTGTAGGATTAGCCTATCTGTACATAAAGTGGATATAAAACAACAATTCAATAGTTTGTGTAGTCATTGAACATCTGCAACTAGAAGTTGGTTTTGCAGAGTTTTTTTTTTTTTTTTTTTTACAGAGCACTGTGCCGCTGCAAGTATGTAATATTTGCAAATCCGAATCTAATTTATGTTTTTAGTATTGATATTAGATCACGGCATTAAATATGTATTCACTTTCTCTTGTGAATGCATGTATTTTGGATCTCTATGATCCAGTATCAAAATCAAAGGAAATTTCCAAATGCGAACAGCAGGAAAAACTAAAAGTCAGTTGCGGTACATATTTGATTATTGTCTGAATATTCTACATGTTATGACTTTAATTCTAGTAGATGACTAATCTGTAGATGTAGTCACTAAGAGATTTTGATTCTTAAAAGAAAAAAATGCGTGTACACTGATCCAGTGTGGTTTTATTTTGTGGAATTTTGACAATTGCCATCAAAGAAAGGTTTATTTAATACTAATTATTACCATTTCCTTCGGTGTTTCTTTTAAAGAA
The DNA here is from genome assembly GCF_977018435.1 of Lepisma saccharinum. NCBI lineage: Eukaryota > Metazoa > Arthropoda > Insecta > Zygentoma > Lepismatidae > Lepisma > Lepisma saccharinum. Next base: position 28,010,594 of record NC_139258.1, on the reverse strand, counting down.
TGGAGTATTTAGAAGGAATATTAGTGCTAGCAGAGTTTAGTGTTAAACGTGGGAACCCATGGAGTACTGTGTAGATACTTATGGCATTATATGTTTTATGCATTTTCTCCCACGTCTGTGGTGGTCTCGTAGTGAGCTGTTTAAGTCTCATTGTTGAGCGGCAAGGAAGCGAGGAGTCATTATATATTGACTGAGGACCGTAGAAACGTCATACAACAAATCTGTGAACGGAACGAATTATATTATTTAAAGATGTTCCTCTTGTTGAGAAATAATTACAAAACAATTTTCCACGTTAGGTGTTAAATGCACACATAATGCACGTCTTGAGTACGAAGCACCGTTGCTTCGTAATGCAATTATTCTGCTCGTTGGTTTTGCACTCTTATTTCCGGATCCGTATTTGTAATTTAAAATTATAGGTCAATAATCTCACATCAAGAAGACAGAAAAAATCTCCTTAAACGTTATAGTGCGGAAATGTAATTATGAGAATGCAACATACACATATTGTAGAATTGTTAAACTAATTTGTGATTGGGATGTAATGGATGGCTACACCATGGACTGCATTTCACAGACTAACGAGGCTCTGGCGTTAGGACCCATTGTCAATACAATCCTCTGTGATATTTAATGACGTGTGTTGCCCATGTGTGTTTGTGATTGCACCTTCATCTATTTCGTCTTACCACCATTCATCTTCATCTTCGCAATTAGCCAAAAGTGACAGAAACGCAAAGTAAAATAAATCATTCATTCATTCATTACTTTTATAGTCTTCAGAACGCCATTAAGGAAACGTATGTTAACACTACGAATGCTGTTAACTAGTTAATATTTAAAGTACCTTGTGTGTATGTTTTAAGTTTGTATGAAATGAATTATAGCTTGCCTCCTTTTAGTAAATACAAAATTAATTTTTCCACTGTATGTATTTCAAGAAAAAAATATCATTGGAACATTCCAATTTTTGAATCTATATGGTGATCGTAAATCGCCTTAAGTTCATTCTACGTTATTTTCATCGGAAATAAAATAAACTTTAGAAGAACACTGAATCAGACTTCTATAGTCCACATGCCGGACATGACAAATGATTTACAATGTATTGGAGAACCGCTGTAAAAGATTTATTGCTATCGTGAGTGCAAAAAAATACGTAAAAGCGCATGAGAGTTTATATTCGTGTAACAATGGGTACAGCTAACAGTACCGACACTGGAGAGTGTTGCATACAACCAAGTGAAAGGGAAGAACGCAGAGGCATTGTGTCCCTGTGCTTATGTTGCCTTTCGTTGTTCTTTCTGAAGGTTTTTTTTAACGTCGGAATTATCTAAAATTTACTGTGACATCACTGGCGTCTTTGCTACCACTGATTTCACTCTAAAAGTAAGGTCATATTTTTTAGTGTAGTCAGGGGGTGCTCGTTGCTATGTGCAGTACGTATGCGCAGTCGTCCGTGGATGCATTACGTCATCTGGGAAGAATTGGGTTTGGTGCGGGGCACATTTAGCTACTAACACGTCGCAAAAATCGGAACAAGCAGGTTGTTGATTTTGTAGAGTTCGATTTATTTTTATTGTATTTTTGTACTTGTAGACTGCAATCATGTCTAATTGTGCTGTAGCAAGATATGAAAACTATAACCAGAAAACTAAAGGAACTGACATAAAATATCATAGATTTCCAGTCGATAATTGCGTAAGTAAACAGTTGATTCATGCTTGTAGACGAAATGTAAAAAATGCAAGTGTGCAGTGCCAATTATTGTGAAGAAGACTATGTGCGAGATCTAAAAGCAGAACTTCTGTATTTTCCACCAAAGAACGCGCTGAAGCCAACTGCAGTGCCATCGCTAAAATTACACCCAATTACTTTAGTACCAAATAATCGAGGAAATGGTGTAGTTCTCCTAAACACTTATCTTCACAATATGATTCGCTTGTAGGACGTGTTGATAAGGTTTGCAAAGATGTAGCTACGAGAGACATGCAATAAGGAGACGTGCCCTAAACAGGCTAAAGACTATGGTGCCAAAAAATGGAAAAATATATAGACGAAGGTATATACACAAACTGCAAACAATGTTTCGTTGTTGAAAACATATCCGATCGTTTACAAAGGAGAAACACACGTCTGCAAATGAATTAAAGATTACAAACAACGTCTTTCAACCTGCTTTAACTAAATAAAGAAGTTCAAAATCTACAACGTAACCTAACCGACAGTACTACAAGAAAAGTCATCAGTATCTTGAAAATGTGTTCAACTTGTGCGAAGTACGTAGTGAGCCTAACTGATTTGTTATGTACATTTTATGTAAGTCGGATTTATAATTACTAAGAAATTTATTTATTTAACACAAACCGATGTTGATTGTGATTTGTATGTTCACATTATTGCGAAAAACGTTGTCGAAAATGTGCATTTCGAACATCGCATATTGACTTTCACGCTATTGGAAATGAAATTCATTTACATCTTCAATTCGAGTTACATAGCGTTGTATGCACGATTGTAAATATTGCATGAGTGAATATTACACCCATCATTGAAATTTTTGCAACTTTGTTCAATTTTGGTATTTCACAAATACATTGTGGATAATTTTGTACCCTCGTACTCAATATAAACCAATGGATGTTACATTATTTACTTCTTTGTAGTACATTTCTGTCAAAAATAGCAAGATCTATGATTAGTGTAATGCAAGTTACTTCGTTAATGTACAAATGTGCAAACATTTGCTATGAGGGCACGCTCCATTTCTGTGAAAAAGGGGTCAAAACATCAGCCAAAGTGTACCAGCAGACAGTGCTTGAAAGACTAGTCAAGAATCTCAACAACACTCTCTTCCATAGTCAGAACTGGAGCTTCTAGCAGGATTCAGCCCCAACATATGGGGCCCGAACAACACAGCAGTGGCTGGAGGCAAATGTACCAGACTTAATTTCCACTTCGGATTGGCCTTCTGCAAGTCCGGACCTATACCCTTTGGATAACAAATTGTGGTCCAAGCTTCAGGAGATGGCTTGCAAGAAGAGACATCCCAATATTGTAAGTTTAAAGCGGTCTCTTCTGAAGGCAGTTGCTCATTTTCCAGTCGATGTGTTGCGTAATTCAATTGATGCGTGGCCACAAAGACTTACGGAATGTGTGCGTGCTAAGCGTGGCCATTTTGAATATTGATTTGTGATTTTTTATTTGTCATGCATTCATTTCAGGAATGTTATTAGGATATTAAAATATATGTCAGCATTTTGTGTCAATTTACTTAAAACTTTGTGACAGTATTTATGGTAAGACTAGGTAGATTGCATATTGCTTCTTTCACTTGATAATTTGAAAAACAAAGTTACATTATGGAGAACGGTAAAGATTGGATTTTAAGTATATCAGTATTATTTTAATACTTTCTGATGTTCTGTAAAATTTGAAATGTTCTTGGAAATGATTGCAATGTTCTGAATGAATAAGAAGGAACGATTCAGTCAGAAAACTAAATATTAGGCTTTTGTAGTGCGTTGTGTTAAATATTGTAAATAGATTATACCGGAGAACTATCGGATTAATAATTACGGATATTCAAGATTGGACTCCAATTAAAAGTTAACCAGTAGAACCACATAAAAAGGAGTTACATCAAAATTCATCTTTTTCAATTCTGTGTCAATCTATAGTTACCAATTTTTTTTTCGATTATGTCTTCTATTTTTATCGTCATGAACAAAATAGGATTTTTTTTAGTTTGACAAACTATCGCTCTCTTGGAAATTCTATAAGTAAAGAACGGGTGTTTTTTATTTATAGATTATATACAGGGTGGGCACAAAGTCGCTTTCCCCTAATATTTGATTTCTTCATTTATTAGGCAAGGCGACTTTGTGCCCACCCTGTATTATATTTTTTTATTTATTTATTATCCAAACTCTAATATCCATAATGTATAATCCGATAACACTCCTGTGACGTTCTGCGAGGCCCGTAGTACCTCGGAGGCCTCTGTCGATCTTCGTGGGGGAGTTGTTAGAACAGCGCTCTGCGACGCCAGGGGTCCCGGGTTCGAATCCAATCGGGAAAGACATTGATTTGTCCTTAATGAGAAAATTGAGAATTTAGTAAATGTGATAGTATATGTGGAAACAAAGATAGATTGATTGATTTGCTTTATTTTACTTCGCTTCTTGTGCCACTTTTGGCTAATTTGCGAAGATAGGGATGAGTGATGAAATGATGAAATTGATGAATGAACACTCGCAAACATCCATTCCCAGGCCAGGTTTCGAACCCGGATCCCTGGCGTTGAAGCCCGATGTGCTTCAGTATTGAATTACACATTTGCTTTTCTTTTAGCGTTTTTAATTCTTCAAGTACATAAGTTGGTTTTCTGAATTAGGTGGTAGAACTGAAAGAGAATAGTTGTTTTTTTTAGTTTTTTTCCTTTAAGAATTGGACTCACTAATTTGTAGGTAATTGCATGTCAAATGAAACAACTAATGTTTAATTTCGAACATCGGTGTTTACAGTTTTCTTTATTTTTGGCTGGTTTGTAATGTAAATATTCGAAAATGGCAAAAACCAACACATTTTACCGCACTTGGACATAAAATTTACCCATAAATCTACAATCGCTAGTCGTGGAAAATTGGTTTTGGGGTCATTTTCAATTTTATTTAATGGGCTTTAATGTGATATTGATAACTACCAATTTGAAGCAATTTTTTTGCAAATTTCAAAACCTTTATTTGTGAAAATCTCATCATTTTTATCTTTTTTCGGAAAGAACATATGTTCAGAGAACACATTTCTAGAATGGAGATGGGATCATATTTTTTAAGTATCTAGTATTTTTATGAAAATACTAGGTAGCACAATTTTCTGCAAATTGAAATACTTGTCAAATATTTAAAAAAACCTGATAAATCAGATTTAAAGTTACATCTATGAGTTGCATAACTCTTTGAGTTTTTTATTTCCAAGTGTGGCAAAATTTTGCTGTTTTTACAATTTCCCATCATGGAGATCACAGATCCACTCTTTGAAGTAAAATGAAAGTCTGGATTTTTCATGCAACGATGACGAAAATCGGAAAATTCAGGATCATTCCACTTTTTGATTGGATGTTTTATATTTTTATTTCGACATGAAAGGTGAAAACGATTTTTTTACAAAGTGGCAGATGTTTAAGATTATAATTTCGCTTTACCATGGTATTTCAAGTCTTATTTGCAATTCTTGTAATTTTTGTTGTCATGATTCGTAACAATCACAGGTACACTTTTAATTTAATGCGTGTATGTGTCAATAGAATGCGTGTAAAACTATATTTGTATGTAATTTTCTTAAATGATTATCTTGTATGTAAATGCGTGTACCATGTAATAAAGTCATGTTGTTACACACAGGTTTTTTGTTTCATTCAAAGTGGAGCATTAATCAAAGGGTCCCGGGTTAGATCCCCGGTGGAGGCTAATTAAGGAATTGTTCGCTTCCCACAGTAAACTGCACGCCCAGTCCTGATTAATATTTCTGAATATAAAATGGACTAATAAGCAAATTTTGAAGCGGAGAATTTTCGTGCAGCTGCACGTTTCTTTCTTTCTATTGAATTTGAGCCGACCTTCCTGGCGGAGTGGTTAGAACAGCGCGCAACGACGGCAGTGGTCCCAGGGTCGAATCCCGGGCTTGGCATGGGTGTTCTTTGTGAGTGTGAGTGTCCCTTCATTAATTTCATCATATCATCACTCATTCTCATCGTCGCGATTAGTCGAAATGCCATAAAAGCGACACTAAATAACAAGATTCAAATGAAATCTTACTGAATTTGAAACTTTCCCTGTGATACTTGCAGCAAACCTGAAAGTAAAATTCAATCAGCTGTAAGCCAGATTCTGACAAACCTGTGCTACTTCATGGCAGTACACATGGAGAAATAAGATCTTCGTGCAATTTCAAGAGCATGTGAACTGAATTCTTTAAGGTTTTTTTTTTTGGTGTGTGTGAAGACAAATATACAAATTTCGTGCGTGTGTGTGTTTGTGAATTGTGTCCCTTAAGGCTTGACTGGACCTTTGGCCTTTGCCAGGCCACCTTTTTTCGAATTATCCTCTCCTTTTTAAAACCGCTATGATATTACAAAATCTGGAAATTTACATCTGCTTAGAATTCCTACTAGAGCACTCACGTGATTCTTCGTGTGGTTAGCTTTCGCTCTAGTCTTGATATTATTAATAGTTTCATGGATACGTAAGTATTAAACTATTGATAATATCTAGACAACAGCGACACGAAAGCAAACCACACAAAGATTCACGTGAATGCTCTAAAGTGTAAATCACCAACCCTGAGACCTTCTGTAAACAAACCGTCTCACCGATTCGATGTATCACTGAACACTGAGACCTTCCCGCACGCATAGTACTCGCCATGTTGAAAGTGGCACTACTTCCTTGCTGTTCACATGATTATTTTTAGAAAATAACCAATGTTATAAAATATCATTATGTACACAAATCTCTAAGCTCATTGATAGTTACAATGCATATTCCTACAAAATGTTCACACTTCTCTTGCCTTGCATATCACCAAGTTATTTTACGAAGTGCACTATATTTGGCGGAACAAAAATCGTCATTAGGATGCTTGTCAAAGTTTCCAACCGCAATACATTTACGAACTTTCTTTGTCTTGTTTTGATCATCATCATCAATATATTTATTGGACTTACAACATTGCATATGGCTGTTTATGGCCATTATATATTTTATTTACATAAGATACAATTTACATAAAATCTACAAACAAATTTCAAATACACTCCTATCTTTATCAAACCTTAGAAATATACATTACCATGTTATATCGTTTTGTCTAAAAAAAAATGCAACTATAATATATTCAATTCGCATGCAAGAAAGAAGCCAAATTTATGGGAAATTATTACTGGTGCAAAGAGTTAACCATAAAGGTGAAGCAATGAGTACAAAAGAAAGAGCATTGGGTTTTAAGTGAGACGTCATTTGCGGCAGCGTATCCCATACTACAAATTGGCCGTTGGTTTACCTTACGTAATGAATCCTGTAACAACGCTGGATTTTCTTCTGGATTATTTTACTTCTATGAGTTTGCAATGCTTTCTGGATGCACGTGGTTTTGTTTACAGAAGGTCTCAGGGTTGGTGATTTGAACTTTAGTAGGAATTATAAGCAGATGTAATTTTATACGATTTTGCAATATCGTAGCTGTTTTTAGAAAGGCCAAAGGTCCAGCCAAGCCTAAAGGTACCTTTTCCTAGGACTTGACCGACGCAGGCGACTGCGGCCACGCACGCTACCGAATGACTAGACGAATCTGCAATTATTTCGATCGCATGCACTTTCCTAGCCAGTCTGGACGACTGGCCGTTTCATTCGGCGAAAAAGACGCAGATAGGAAAACGCATGCGATTGAGACAATTGGAGAGGTGTCAAGGACATTTGGCAGCATGCGTGGACTGCATATGGCGACAGTTCTAGGAAAACGTACCTTTACATGATGTCAAGGAGAGTGATTTATTTTGCCGAGCACTCAGGATATCAGTTTCGAGAAATGATATCCGGAATGTCAGGCAACCCGTCGAACTTCTCTGTAGTGCTGGTTGCGAACTTACTGGGTGTAATTTGCAATATTGATGTATTGCCGTATGTATGCTATTTTTTTATTTGGTTTATTTTACTTCACTTTTCTGACTAACGCGAAGATAAGGATGAGTGATGATACTATGAAATTGATGAAAGGACACTCACAAAGAATACCCAGTCCCTTCGTCAATGTCATCATATCATATCTCATCCTCATCTTCGCGATTAGCCAAAAGTGTCAGAAAAGCGAAGTAAAATAAACCAAATCAATCATTACAATCAATCTACTTGACAGTCATCCTTGCTAAGTATAACAGCAAATTACTACAAATGAAATACACAATATCTACAATATTTATTATTTTGTATTTTTCTACTGTTCTTTGACGCATATTTCGGTGTAAATACGCCACCCTCTCTTTCACACACACACACACACACACACACACACACACACACACACACACACACACACACACACACACACACACACACACACACACACACACACACACACACACACACACACACACATACACCTTTCAAATTGGAAGGTTATCAGTGGGATTATATAGTGGTTGCAATAGTATACTATAAGGTATACCTTATATAGTTACCACATTACTACGAAAATTGAACAAACCCTTCCGGGAACTTTCACCCTCTTTCCTTTTGTGTGTAGTGGTTAGCACAGCGCGCTACAACGCCAAGATCCTGGGTTCGAATCCCGGCCTGGGCATGGGTGATCTTTGTGAGTGCACCTTCATCAGTCTCATCCTCATCTTCGCGATTAGCCAAAAGTGGCAGAGAAGCTAAGTAGAAAAAAAAAACAAATCAATCAATCAATCCTGTTGTGTGTGTGTGCCTGTGTGAAGACGAATCTTCAGAATTGGTCCTTAGCTTTTGCCATTGTACCCGCATATAAGTTGCACAACACGCGCTTGAATATTTTTCGTGTCATGCGAAAGTGTATTTTGGTGATACACGTGTTGCTTTACCCTGTATGTACTTTGCGTTAGTTTCTGGTTGAACTTGATCCACAAGAAAGTCGTTTCCTGTCTGTTATGGCGTTTCGCGTGCAGCGTTCTTATGAGAGACATTTTTATTTTACCCATTAACCAGGCATCCGAAATCTGGCATTTTGCATGACCTAAAGAACTAATCCCGTTCAGTGTTGTACCCCCGCTATAGACGGAAGCATTTTCCTCAACATGGCTCCTACTTTGTTCAGTGGAAAATACAGTACATAAAAATATGTTTTTTAAGTGTTGTGAACAGTTAATGCTTTATACAGCACTGAAAATTACATTCAATCCTATAAGAGATACAATATACATTTAAAACTATAAAATACCATACCAAAGGAGGCCACAAAATAACTTGTCGTGTATTTATATTTACCATATGATCAATATCACTTATAGAAACAGATGCTAGAATTAATGACCAAAATACGTACATTGTGTAATGTAAGATAATAATTTTTATTAAATATATTACGATTAAAATATTGAACCTACTTGCTGCGTAGCGACGACTAATATCGACTAGGATTGATAGAGATATAGTCTAGCTTCCTGACATTATATTTTGGAACTTTATGTGCTATGTAGGATGAAATTGTTGCGTTGCCATAGGAACCCGTTAAAATCTAAGTTATGAAACTAAGGCATACTTCTATAATTTCACGCTCTTGATTTTTTGGAGTTTAATGCTTTGCAAAAACAATCTTACAGCATATTAATTAAAATGTACTTGCTGTGTTAATATTTAATTTTGTTTTAGACCACGTTAATATATAGTTCAGTACCCATTAAACTAGCTCATATTTCAAGTTTTAAAATCAAGCTGTCTATTGTACAGTACTCTAAAAAAAATGGTGCATGTTGTGAAAATGTGGTACACATCGTAAGTATTCTTGCTAGAAGACACGAAACAATAATCATGTGAATTATCAGGGAAACGACTATGCAAGTTTATATTTTCCAAAAATACGTATATAGTCGTCCCAAGCCACCACAGAGTCTCACTGTATATATATATACGACAGCTAATGTTTTCATTTTCCCAAACAACCGACGTTCCTTTTTAGGCACACCTGCTTTATTGTGTCGTGCACTAATCAAGGGTAGGTGCTTTCGACAGTATTATTACCTCCCTAAAACTGTGTTATTGAATCCCATGTTATTGAATCCCATTTGTCTGGATAGGAAACCTTGAAAAGTCAGGGAAATGAACCTGTGACTGACACATGAAAAACCGTTGATGAAAATATGTCTACATGCCTGGAAAAGTTAGGTAAAATGAAATGTTTTGTACTTGCCATGGATTTTGGAATGAATGTAAAATCCACTTTTTTTCATTAAACCTGTTTCTTACATAAAATGTAGGTGTAAATTCTACTCTCTTGCTAAACATTGCAACCTTACCTGTTTATATAACTAGGGTGGTTAGTAACGCTATCCACAAAATTTAGTGCAACAGCTCGGAGATTGAACACCACTGTTCTAGATAATATTTCTTCATTTGTTATGTTGTTATTTCGTCAGCTAATGTTTCATTTTCCCAAACAACCGACGTTCCTTTTTAGGCACACCTGCTTTAATGTGTCGTGCACTAATCAAGGGTTGGTGTTTTCGACAGTATTCGTACCTCCCTAAAACTGTGTTATTGAATCCCATTGTCTGGATAGGAAACCTTGAAAAGTCAGGGAAATGAACCTGTGACTGACACTCATGAAAAATCGGTGATGAAAATATGTCTACATGCCTGGAGAAGTTAGGTAAAATCAAATGTTTTTGTACTTGCCATGGATTTTGGAATGAATGTAAAATCCACTTTTTTTTTTCATTAAACCTGCTTCCTGAGAGATTTCCTACATAAAATGCTTTTTGTAGTTTATCTTTCGTTAATTTATATTGAACAATGTAGAATAAACTTGATTCCTCGAGTAGCACTTGTTTAACATTTAAAAGTTGCCTCTTTAGAATGTTGAAGTACTACACACAAAAACCTAAATGCATCAAATCCATTTGATGCACCAGAAACGCATAGATTGATGCTCCAAAGTGTGTTCTTGGCCTTTGCCAGGAATCAATTTTACAGTTTACAGTTACAGGAATCAATTTATACATTTTGTATATTGTTTGTAAAGGTAGCGCCAAAGTGCATCGTATGATGCAAGTGAGTATTTATTTCTAAACGACGTGTACTGTAATGCATCAATTGATATTTTTGTTATACATCTTTCTCGACGATACACTTAAAAATATATTTGGTCTGAGCTACAGAGCTTATGCATTTTTTGTTTCAACTTATGCATTTACTTTCCTGCGTTCAGAATGGTGTGGAAATCTATTTTAAAATTCCCAGGAAAATCTAAGGGAATATATTTTGACAGAATAAGTGAGAATTCTGTCGTTGATTTTTGTCATGATTTAGTTTTTGTCTACATTAAGTTTGTGTCTAGTTATTATTGTATCGTTATTAAATATTGGCTCACAAATGTCTAAACTACTAATGGCAACATTAATGGCATGTAGTTGTTGAAATGAATGAGGTACACATTTTTATATAAAAACAGCGTATTTATTCTTAGCTTTTTATGTACATTGGAAGACATGAAACAAACAAGATAGTACATAAGCACTGGTATGAGAATTAGCACTGTATCCATTTATACATCCAGCAAAGGAAAGGAGATATGTAGACTTGTTAGAGAAAAGCAGGCCAACATAAAACGACCCTCACCCTGAGAAATCAGAAAAGAATGGCCCTAACTTCATAGTTCGCCATGTGGAAGTAACTTCCCTTTCAAAACTTTCTGCGAACCAGAGTTAGCAACACTTCTTTTTCTTTTACTGATTTCAATATTTGGCAAATATTGACCACATCTTAAGGTAACGGTAAAAATTGCAAACTTTTGACTAAAAAAATGAATAATGGTATGAATATTTGTAGTACTTCCACTATTGTTAACTACAGTGATTAATGACAATAGCAGCGACTGTAATAATAACACAACAATGGCATCATTTAATATGAACCTTGATACACAAATACAAAATTGGCGATACTTATTAAAAGAGTATATCATGTTGGGACGATATTATAGCTCTGTAAAACGAACAATGGTTAAGCTTGATAGTTAATAAGAGTTAATTTATTGTCCATAGAAAGTTGCCAACCATCGCAAAGCTATATATCGTCCGACGATAATTCAGTATTCATGAGTGTTACGTTGCGTTCTTTCCTCATTTGCGTAGTTTATGAATTTTGCAACAATCTGGAATTGTATTCCCTACGTATAGCACCATGTTGTTTTTTTTGTTCCCATAAATGTCATTGTTTTTACCCACCACCGAACACCATGTTCCACAGGCTACTGCTACACCCACTGTCAACGGAACTAGTCATATATGTACACGCACACACATTAGGGTCCCCCCAAAAGTAGGACACGGTTATATATTTCCGCTGACTTGTCGTTTAATATCACTGTCAGAGATAAAGAAAAAAAAAGCACACACGTCATACGCTCGCACACGTTCGCTTGCAAAAGATTGATAACGTATAAAATTAGAAAATAAATATCACTCATACACGCACACATACGCAGAGTAACTGGCTGTTCATGCCATATTTCTTGCACTGGTACACTTGAGGACAAACGCTGATTTGTACACCATCTCATTCAATGTAAGATACATTTCTCTTTAATAGGTGGCTCAGTCAATATTTCTTTACATTTGACACGGGGAATCCCAAGAAATTTGCATCTTACTGGTACTAGGATATCGAGATTCCCTTGAAACAAATTATATGACTTATTTTGTTGCATTGGTAAAGGTGGCGGTTGGTATTTGTATCATTCGTTTAAACTTTGTCACGAATGGTTAAAACAGGCAAGCTGTATCAATTTTTAGAAAATTTGTTCGTAATTTGAACCTACACAAAGTTCAGTTTTGCTTCCATGACTCTTGATCGGGCTGATCTAATTTCTTTCCCAATATTTAAAAGCTTGTCCAAATAGCGAGGCAAACTACCTCTAAACTTTTTTTTCATGCCATGTTTGTTTGCTGGGTTCTCTTATGCTTCGGTGTCGAAACTTTTCTACATGTGGTGGGTGACTCAAAATCGCCTTGCGTATCCCGTGTCGTACAGCTTACTCAGACTGCTCGTGCTGACGTTTGCAAGAGCTTCCGTTTCCTTTACCTTCCTCCTCCTCTGCCACAGGAAGGTCCATCCTGCGATGACGGCCAGTTGAGCAACCAGGAACATCGTGCAGGCAATGATAAGTCCGAGCAGGTTGATGCATAAACCAGATCTTTCCTCGTGGAGGAACACCGTGCTCGTCGAGTTGTCTACCGCGTAGTTGTTCTGCCTGTGGTTCTCGTGCACCCTCTTCTTGTCCTTCTCGAATCCGAACTTGTCCGATATGTGGATGGATTGAACCACCAGCAGCTCTTCTCCTTCGGTGTTCCTTCGTGGTCTCGAGACGCTGTCTCCGATTGCTCTCCTCTTGCGACCGTACGAAGAGATCGTTCTTAGCTCTCCTGTTGTTTCTTCTAGATCGCAGATGACTGGTTCGCAAGTCGGCATGCACGGGGTCACCAAAGCCCTGAATTGTACTATCTCGGAGGACGGGAACTTGAAGGCGTCGAAATTGGAAAGAAGGATCTTCCCGCTCTCTGTGGATTTCAGCAGAGGTCCCATGATGAAGTGGTCCGTGGGGCAGCCGTCGGAGTCGACCAGAAGAATCTCGTTGCTGTCGATTCCGTCCATGGCGACCAGATCGCGCACAAAGATTTCGTACGGGCTGTTCCTGTCGATGATCTCGAAGCGGAGCGTCAGCGGGTCTCCAACCTCGGCCGATGGAAGGTCCAATCCTCTTCTGTCGGTGATCTTCATGGCCACGTTGGGCGAATCGACAACGATTTCCTCGCTGAGTGCAGGCTGGACCTCACCGCGGACCTGGAGGTCGATTTCGTTTGACACGCTCTTGTTGGTCAGGTCATACTGACACGTGACAGCTAACCCCAAGTCGGCGCTGGTGACGATCATGTCGTGGTGCTGAATCACGACATCGTTGTAGTACTTTCCGAGACCTTGCCTCTTGATGTTGCACTCGACATCGTTGTAAGACATCCTGAGCTCGAACTCCAAGCTGTTGTCGATGTCTTCCACGCAAGAGTTGGGGCTTCCCTTCGCGTAGATCTTCCCGTTGAAGAGCTTGCTGGTCTTGATCCTGGCGACCATGTCTCCGGATCGGCAGTCGATGGTCACGTTGTAGCAGGAGCTGAGTTCGTACGTGGAAGCCTCGGGAACGTCGAGGTAGGGTTCCTGTATGTGGGAGAGTGTAGACCTTGAGTGGTGGCTGAGTCTGCAGACCAGATCTCCGGTGTCGCCGTAGTCAAAGGAATGGCAGCGGTACGGAGAGTTGAGACACAGTTCCTTGCATTCTTCCAGGGATCCAACATCCTGATAGACTGAGTCCACGGTCTTCAAGATTCGTCCTTGCAGGCGCTTGAATTCGCAGAGCTTCACTGGGTCTTCCACGCAGTTGTTCTCCAAATATTCCATGTTCTCGGTTTCTTGGAACATATGACTTCCCACGACAGTGTGTCTGTCCATATCGGAGAGGGCACATTCTCCAGTTCCGTTATTGTAGTTTGCTGACCTGTAAAGATAAAACAAACAATGTGTTTTAGTCATTGGCAAACAAACAACAAGCAAACTAAATATGTGTAGTTTTATAAATATAGAATGCAATACGATTGTTCTTCAGATCAGTTCATCGTGATATACATTTTAGTTTGTTGTTTTTGTCTAAAAATTAGTAGAAAGGAATGACATACATATGTACTTTCTGTTTCTCTTTTTGATGTTTTATATCGCTTTTCCATTCTTAAGTTAATCGCAACGATTAAGATAAAAGAATGGAAATGAAGGCAGGGCCCCACATTCGCAGTCATTTGTGGAGCTCGTGTGATAAACATGATGCCACTTTAAATCCTAGAGTTGACTCCACCCGTTTGTAAGCATCTGGGTCAGCCCAAGAGTAACTACATTCAGGAATATTGCTTGAGAAATTATGACCTGAAAATATAAACATATTTATGTATATAATTAATGTGTGTGTGTGTGGCCGGGCGTTTGTAATTTCGGTTGTTCACCAATCAAAACGATGTGTCTCAATATGAAGTAAATCAGATGTTTGAATTAAAAAACAGTTGATTTTGCATAACAAACAGACTAGAAACTGAATATTTTAATTTTGAGTTTAGGTTCTTCATATAATCTTTTAAAATCAATACAACCGTTTTTCCAGTACATTTAGAAAATGTTCGTTAATGTAAGTCTGTTTTAGCTTAATGTCTGTTGCAAATATTAATGCATGTAATTGTAATAGAATCGCCATGTTTCGATTAGCAAAGGGGTTAATGTACGCAGAAGAATATAATAAGGGCTTGAACTTCATGTGGTGATATATTTGTAGCTTGACGCTAAGAGACAAAACGTTAAATCATACTAATATATTTGTGATAAAATTCGGATTTTTATTTCGAACTTATGTAAAGAAGTTCTTGAAGAACATTTCATTTTTGGATCTTAGAAAAATATTCGTTCTCTGGATTTCTTACGGGATTTCATCCCATAACAGCTTGTCTAAAAGATGTGATATTGAAATTAATTGATTGAGTTGGTGTTTTAAGTCCACTTTGTGCACAATAAGGCTAATTGGGACTGGACCTACAGTTTAAAGTGGGATCCGAAACACTATGTGCCTCCCACGGGTATCGAACCCGGGACCCCTCGATAACGAGGCGACGACGCTACCACTGCGCCATCGAGGAGGCCCCGTATTGAAATTAATGAAATTAATATAAATGTAGCGATCTTATGATAAATTCAACTGTTATAAAATATAATTTCGCTTTTGCTTTGAACGACATTCTTGTGTTGTACACCTGAAGTTGTGCAAGAACAGCTTGTTGAAGCCTTTCACATCTCTGTTAATAAGCATCATGACATTTTAACGATGTACTTAAGCGTGAATTTACACCGTAATGTGTGTGTGCATCTTAAGGCAGTGACCTTGCACAACACTTGGTTGATCGTTATCAGAACTTATCTCTCTTACAATCTTCACAGAATAGTCTTTCAGCTGTTCCTTTTCTCTCAACGTTTTTTGTGCATAATTGCGTGTAATCATCTGTTCTTCCCATTATTACCCCTTTGTGCGAATAACGGTCCTTGAAACTTTGTTTCCTTTGCATAAGGATTATATTGTCACCCCTTTGCGAATGAAGCTGAGAATAGTGTTTTGCTCAGAGTTACCACTGGAAAACTCCCACAGTACACTCATGGACATTTCTGGTTTGTAACAACCGCTTCGACTTTCAGTAGGATCATTACAACCCAGAAGTGTACGTGACTGGTCAGTTTGTATGAGGTATCATTAATACGCTGCCGTACATTGTAGTGTTTCTCGGCGTCTTTTAATTATTATCTCTCTGTTTTTTACATCGCTTTTCTATCTCTTAGATAGAGGCTATGGATGAATTATCTCAAGATTTAGGTGATAGACCACTCACACACACAATCGTGTCTTGTACAGGATTCGAACATGGAACCTTTGGGCTAGAGAGAGACCGGCGACATTCTGAATTGTGCGCATTGTATATTCTGATTTAGTTATCACTCGTGGATATTAATGTAATTAGCAAGAGCTTATTGAATATCCTTTCCTTTCCCCTTCGAAAAAACCTTCTCTGTATTTTAAATGTCCGTAAATACAGTTAAATTCTTAATACTTTACGCATCCTAGGGGCACAAATTCACACGCTTCGCTTCAAAATCACACACACATATAAATAAAATATAAGGGTGCAAGGCCTTTGTGCTTTTGTTGTACAGTGCGTTCGTTTTGGCTCTGGGCTGAGATAGCGCGTGAGCAACTTTGAACAACTTTTATAACACAGGTTAGTACTCGTTATGCAATATAAATATAATTGTGTATATGTTAATGATATGTGCGTAAATAAGCGAGACGTTACGCATCTGCACCATGTCACGCGCTATCTCGGCCCAGAACCAAAACGAACGCACTGTACAACAGTAGAGCCTCCCCGATTGAGTGAAAACGCAGTCGCCTTGTATTCAACGGGTCCCGGGTTCGATTCCCGGTGAACGCACATTGCATAGTCGTTTGGATCCCACATTGAAATGCAGATACAGTCGCGATGAGCCTATATCAGCATAAAATGGACTTGAACTTGATTTGATTTGAGTTTTAAGTACCGGTACACTGTATGCACAGAAGGCTAATCGGGACTGGACCTACAGTTTAAAGTGGGATCCGAACCACTATGTGCCTCCGGCGGGTATCGCACCCGGGACTCCTTGATTACAAGGGGATGACGTTACCACTACGCCAACGGGAAGGCTTAAAACGAACTTGAACAAACAAAGAGTTCCTTTAAATGTTTTTTAGAATAGGTAATTTTTAATTCTGGTATAATTATTTGAATACGCTAAGTATCGTATTTAAAGCATGTCGCAATGCCATTTAATATATTATAGTGGTAACAGTCTTGTTGAAAGAAAATCGATATTTTAGCTGCTCTTGAAGGTTCGATTTCTGGTGGAAGCTTCAAAATTTCAGTCTTTCTACAGCATTGTAAGAGCAACTGAGAAGCTATTTTAAAGGAATAAAAGCGGACTCTGATCCCAAAAGCCAGAAAACAGCGGCAATGGGATTCGCTGGTCACCCAATAAAAATAACCCTTGGTAAGCCATGGTCCTTAAAGGCCCGTTGGGCCACGTAGTTTAGTTTTTGGGTGTTTCTATTATTCACTCAAAATAATATTACGTGTTTATACTTATGGAACTTGTACTTCTTTTCTTGCTTTGCTATCTTGTATACATTACTGAATCATTCTTGCAAGAGCGATTACAATTTCCCAGCAGGTTTTGTTAACATGTGTGAAATCAAGCAATAAGCATGCATTACCCGTGACTTTGATGAAACATTAATTCTGATACGGGAAGGAATCCAATTTGTCCTTATTAAAATTCTCTTCGCGCCGTGAGTTATAATTATCTTCCATATGTTGTTGCTTCCTTATTTCTTGCCCACGGGTCCTCAACCTTGAGTTATTTTCAGATGCGAAAGGGAACAAAGAAGAGACCAAAATCCCTTCCGGGCGGTGATGGAATACCCAAGCTGCTCCGCCCATTTTTTTTTCTGATGTGTGAAGATAGGATAAAAGCATCTCCTGCCCTTGGCCAATTCGGACTGTGTTGTTAAGCACATTCTCAAGTGTGTGCATTGTTCTGTATCAACTTCTCCGGTGCTTTAATAGATACTAATTAGTTCCATCGTCTTCTGTTGTTAATGGAAGGGACGGAAGGTAATAAAGGAAGGAACATTCCGAGAAATGAATACGGTGTATCGTTGATGGCGGTTTCTTTATTGTGCATTTGGAGCTTATGCATCTCCGAGCGAGACACGGGCAATGCATATTTATTGCCTGATTCACACATGTTGAGAGGACCTGCTGTGAAATGATATTCCCGCTTGCAGGAAAGCTGCTGTTACTCGTATAATTCACTGAAGAAAGTCAAAAGGGTAGAAAGTGATGGCCTGACTTTGCCAGCTGGTGAGCGAAGAGGTCATCTTGTCCTCCTAAGTAACATACAGGAGAAATTTGTAGCAGATCTGGAATAACAAATGCGCAGAGAGACAAACAGGAGGATAAGGACAGAATGAGAAACAGAAATCTCGAGAAATAGAAAGAAGGAAAGATGCTGATCGAATGACACGCGCGCACACATGCAGAAGGATATATAATATAAAAACAACAACAGAAATTTCGACAGATAGAAATTAAGCGAGAAAGTGATAGAGAAACAGGAAGAATAATCAGAAGGAAATAATCTGATAGAATAAAGCACACATATGAATAGAAGAATAGAGAGAATGAAAAGTGGAAATATCGAGAGATAGAAATTAAGGAAGCAAGCAATAGAGAAATAGGACAAAATAAAACGAAAGAGAAAGAAAGAAACTGATAGAATAACGCACAAACGCGCGCACATATGGATAAAGATATAATGAAGTAATAGAAATCTAGAAAGACAGAAAATTAGAGAACGTAATGGAGAAACAGGACGAAAAAGAAGGGAAGAAAGTGATAGAACTACACACGGAGAGAAGGAAGAGAGAGAGAAAGAAAAGGACAAGGAGAGAGATATAAAGTTAAAGAGGAACCAGAAAGAAAGAAAAATGAGAAAGAGAGAGAACAAGGTGGAAGCAAATACAGATACATGTAAGGAAAGGGAGAAGAAAGCAGGGAATTGAGAGAAAGAATGAGAGATATTCAGAGAAGAGCGAATCTTAGTTATTTAGTTGCCTTATATTTTTTTTACTTTTGTTGTCGAATTGTGCCATATTGTGTAAATACCTCGGTGTGTAAATACCTCTCACATAATTTTAAACATTATTTGGCTCCTATTTAAAAAAAATCAAGGCTTCATAGAGATGGTGTCATATTTCAGCAAAATGTAATTTTGCAGTATGCTGGAAGAGTAAAGCGTTTTAAAGAAGCACTTGCATTTTCCTTTGTCTCTTCGCTACGGATCCGCATTGTCGTGACAAACATGGGAATTCCGTAATTGCGAAACACATACCTGATCCAAGTGTTGCCGTAAGTGATCAAGTTTCTTATTCGCCTCCAGTTTTCGAATTAAAATAAATGGAGCGTGGAAAATCGACGACCTCCCAGCACTTTGTCAATGAAATCACCCGGTAAATAGGCGAAGAATGAGACAACGTTTCTCCTAAACGTTGAAAACCTCTTCTTCATTGCCTCTTTTGGGTGTAATTCTATTACCCCCCGTCTTCTTGGTTCTTTTTTTACACTCCACTGTTCATGCAGAAAGGGAAATAGCATGGAAAATTTGATCTTCATCGTAGCTTGTTCTAGGCGATTTCCTTTCTTGCTTGTATATTCATTTAAGAAGCACGTAGGAGGTCTTATTCGTGAATTTAACAGTGTAGTGCATCCCTAATTTTCAGTATCAGTGTAATCCACAATCTTCAGTTTTTAATATTTTAATCAACATTTGTCTGCTACTAAGTTATTTAGTTATTTAGTTGAAATTTGTTTTTTCGTTGTTTTTTTTTTAATTTGTCTAATGTTTATAGGTTACCGGCAACAAGTATTAAAGGGACAGATGGACAAACCGATGGATTTATGAACAAGCTCTCAATAACATAGCAACAAGATAACGGTATTATGGAAATATCGGGAATAATACCAATGTGTGGTTTCAAGTTTGTGATTTGTTGTCAAGTGTGTTCACGAAGGTAAGGTGAAACAGGTAGTTTTGTTCAGCAAGACGTTTTGCTCACGACCTTAGGAGGATAGGGTAAATTCCTAGACAGGCTTGAAGGTGCGTAACAAAACTTAAAAATTGTGTTACTTCTTTTGAAGTTATTTTTATAATATTTTTTTATAGGACCTAAATGAAAGTCGCTTTGTATTTGTATATATTTTGAACCAAAAACAGTTTCCCTACATAATAGTAAAGTTTTTAACTTTGTGCACTGTAACTTAAATTATATATCTACGGATTTATAAAGCACCGTGGTCATTTTAATTATTATCATCATCCTTCATCATGTCCCACTTCGAAACATTATGTTTTTTTATCCCAGCCATGTAATTTTTCAATACGTTATTAATTTTCCATTGAATTTTTCTTGTTACCTGAAACTATGCTCTTTTGTTATGTGACATGTTATTCTCCCGTGAGGGACTTCGAAGTTTTATGCAATACCCGGAGGAGGCACATGGTGGTTCGGATCTAAGTTTAAACTGTAGGTCCAGTGTACTTATAGCAAAAACTCAAACTAAAATACATTTTTTTATGTTACAAAAAAAATCTTGGAATGGTGGTTCCTATGGACAATAAAATTACTCTCATCTATGGAATTTATTGTGTGTGAAAAACGATCTCCATTTACACGACATTTTTTAAGATTCTCGTGAGAAGTTCAGCTTTTGTGGTCACCATTTTTTTTCGTTCCTTTCTTCCCGCACTTTTTTTAATATGGGGATTTTAACCACGTGAAGCCGAAACTTTCTGATGCACCTTTTTTGTTGGTCAAGATGTGGCTAACTGAAACGGTTCGCTTAGTTTTGGTACAGTTACGTTCCAGCAAATTACTGTTCATTGATGTTTCTGATATTGAGTCTCTCCCATAGTTTTCTCTATAATTCCAATACATTTAGATACATTTTTCTGTATCTAAATATACCTGCGCGTCGCCAGATTTTCTGCAAGATGTAGGGGATCTCACTCAGCCCATTGATAAAATTTGATTAGTAGAACGATCGTTATTTCTACGGTTATAATTATTGCACAATAATAACTGTTATAAACCACTAAAATAAACCAATTTACTCCATTTTTTTATTATTACTATAATGTAAATGGGGAGACTTTGCTACTCTATCCAACAGATGAGTGAATATTCAGCAACACTGAAATTCATCGTTATTGTATTTTGTTATTAACTTTTACACACCTCATTCAAGAAAAGGCTTTAAAAGTTACAGGGAAATTTTACTCATAAAGTTTATATTGTGTGAGCTCTGACATAAAACTATAATGTTTTGAATTTGGGAAACTGTGAAATCATTTACTCTTTGGATTAAATGGTAGAATATGAAAATATAACCTAATTCCTGTATTTTACACTGAATTTTGTCAATCTAATGAAGTTTACACTTTCGTTGTTCTGTTTGAATGTTAACTAAATGAACTGTATTTCCATTATTAACAATATAAATAGCAAACGTTCTGCATTTTTGTAGCTTGAAATGATCGATGTCAATTTTCAAGGGGGAGGCCTTGAAGGAGCCGTTCGAGGCCCTTTCCCTCCCATTCCCAATGCCCATGGTTGGAGGAGGTCGCTCTTCATACTCCAAGAGGTCCTGAAGTTTTGAATTTATAGTTTTTTGATTCATGAAACGTCATTACTTACGTCATTAAACTGATACCCAGAGGAAGATCTCGCTAACAAGTATGAGTACCAACGGCAGAAAGGGTACAATGGAAACCAGAGGGTGCCTCATCCAATTTAGATTGCAACAGGGAAGAGGAAGCAAAGTTGCGGTGAGCCTCTCATTTCCATCCGAACTTTTTTTATGTAGTCTTCCTGTAGAGTTCTTCGGCAGCACGTTTCAGAATGCTATGCATTGTTGACAGTGTCAAAACAACAATGTGAGCCCGAAGCCTCCGCCCGAAGCTGTTTGAAAAAATGTACTGAGAAAAAAGAAGGACTAGGTTGGAAGAATCTTGAAGATCCCACGTAGGACAAGGTCTATTGTGCAGAGACCCACTCGCCTTCGAGCTAGTGGAGTGTGACTTCAGGGAAGGAAAAGAAAAAGCTAATTTGGTAACTGACGCAGTGAGCTTCCTACTTCACTGTTTTCCGCTCTCGCCCTGGCATGTCTTCATTTTCTTGCTACAAGATCTCGCAAGCATCTTATGAGACTATTGTTAAATTGCCGTCGCTCTTGCTTTCGAAACTCCAGCCGCAATATTAGTCCATTCTGTTTTGACGGACACGACGTCGTTCTTTTCTGTGTAGTGGAGCAGGAATGCCTGATATTAACAGGAGTCACTTTTTTGGTCTCCGGCGGTTGAATAAAATTGAGCTGTTTCGATATTGGCGGCAAATTAAATGGATTACACGTAGAATAGATCCATTTAGTGCCTCGAGTCGTTGGAACGTGGCCTCTTGTATGATATGCAGCAAGTCCATTAGTAATTTCCGTTTTCGCGCAAAATGTTATTATTCGCCTTTGTTGTGTTTCAAAAGCCTTGGCTTTTTACGGCAAGCAGGAGACTGGTACACTCTCTTTCGGGATTTTGTAATATAAAAGAGAGAGAAGCAACTAGTGCAGCGCATTTATTCCGCAAGAATAATTTAGAAGCAGTTAGGGCTACATTTTTCAAAATTCTGAATTCGAAACCGGAATTATTTTGTAAAGGAAGTCTTCGATACAAATTCATGATCCAGCTTTGAGCTGAAAGTCTGTCGTCCCAGTTTTTCCATGCATTTACTCTCGTATAATGCGTCACGACAGGGTCTCTCATATTCACAATCTCGCCCATTTGTGGGTGTGATATGATGAGCACCACGCTCCGACCGCCTTTTAAACCCCAGGGTTGCCCCATGGTACTTTTTTATTAGATAGCTGTCTGAGTGAGCCCCAGAGCCGCTCCATGCGATATGCTGGGAAACATTCTGTCTTATAGCTTTTCAATTTGTTCCATTCTTATGTTTTCATTTCTGCATATTCTTGTCTTGTTTTACTTATTACGCTTCTAACAAACTTCATCTCATCTGTTTTCATCCTACCTTCGTCTGTCTTCTGCATAGCCCATGTTTATGCACGATACGCTGTAATCGGGATAATATATATGTTTGGAAACATTTATCTTGACTGTAGAGATTTTCACCGGTCTGAACTTTTTTCTTCCTCCCGAATTTGATTATTTTTGATCATTACTTAAAATCATGTGCAATGGCATACGAACTTCTCTCCCTAGATATCAGTATTATCTCGATACGTTAGAAGCATTTTAATGCTTTTTTCTGACACCTCGCAAGAGGAGAAAATTGGTACAAGAATCCATTCATAATAATTATTTTTTGTCGTTGTGTAATGCAGGATTGGAGAACATTGCATTTTCCACAGCGGTCATATCAAAGTAACTTATGATCAATGCTTGGTGAATATTAATTTATGGAATCGGATGTGCTAAGTGTTGGCATTCTTCAATTTCGGAACGTTTGCCGAGTAATTGAAGCTTGGAGCGCCGGTATAGACGTCACGATCCAGTGTGCCGCTTGGATGCGTTCCCCACCGAAATCATTTAAGTTACTCTCCTTGCGGGTGGAAGAGGCTGCCCACACGACTTGGTGTGGTGGAACGAAGGTTGCTACCGGTATCCGGATTGCGGTACTAGCTATGGAGGAAAAAGTCCGCACCCGACCACAAAATTGTTTATTGTTGTGATTACTTAACGCCTCGTATAAGTAGTTAAGTGAGTCACGATGACGGAAGTGTGTGTGTAAAAATGAATTATGGGAGAAGGTTACGTGATGAGGAAGTATCACTGTGCAACCAAATCCAGAATGTTAGTTTCCGGAAATTTGAACTCGTGGCCTTCTGACTCAATCGGTCTAGGACATATGTAAGCAGGACGATCTTTGTGTTTTGTTATTTCGTATTGACTGATTCATTTAGTATATTTTACTTCGCTTTTCTGCCACTTTTGGCTAATCGCGAAAATGAGGATGAGTTATGATATGAAATTGATGGACACTGACAAACGATACCCATGCCCAAAACGAGATTCGAACCGAGAGCCCTGCCGTCGTAGCGCCACTCCGTCACGAAGATCGTCTTGTTGCGTATTTAGTAGACCCGTCTAAAAGGTCCATCGGGGACCCAGCACGATATCTCCAATGAAGGTTTCAAGTTCGAGTCTTGGTATTAGTCTAATCATTAATCCTCTTAGTAGCGATTAGCTTAAAGGAGAATAAATACCACATAATAATAGAAACGTGACTTTGAACTCTAGTTGATTTCTGCTAATGAGAAATGAGAAAGATTGAGGAAAACTATTTTTAGATTTGCTTTTCTGCCACTTTAGGCTAATCGCGACTATGAGGATGAGTGATGATTAGATGAACCCATGCATGACCAGTCCGGAACTCCAATCCGTTAACTTTCGTGGCGAATCCGAAAGTTGGCCACTTGACTAGCTAGTTCTGCTTATTTATCATCCATGTAACCCAGAGTTCATGTTCGGTAACATAAACCATAGACAACGTGAAAAGAACAAAAACGATAAGTGGTAAATTGGAACACTGTCTTTGATAAAACTGAAACTTTCGTGTTTTCCTCTGCACTTCTTAATATTTTCAGCCTTTTTAGAGTTTTAATTTTATTAAATAATACATCTCTGAACTTCTAGATTATCATTGCAACATTTCGAGACTTTGTCTATTTTTATCCAGATATAGGAGGGGCGAATTAGCACCTCCCTTTTATATACACTATTTTGTACTAAGTGAGGAAATCACTTTTAACGCTATAATTTCAATGTTGATCTCAAGATCTAAAATTAATGTTGTTAATGTAGTATTACTATGACAATTCGAGCACTGGTACCCCGGCTCTTCCGAGCGACTATAGGTGGAGCTTGTACCAAGGGAAAGCAGCAAGTTGCCGAATATAGCAGCAGTAGCATACAGTTGGCAAACGTGTATACGTGTACACAAGGACTTCTGGCCCTGTAAACCCCATTCCTTAAACAGTAGGTGTGGCTCTTTTTCACGGTCCTACTCTGTAGGTCTAAATGGGTTCAACCCCCGCTCAATGCTACTGCAATGTAATTCGAATTCACGACTCTCGGCATTGTACATGTAGGTAGTATATTTACTTCTGTTTTCTTCCTCTGATCAGGCCAGGCGAAAAAACCTCGTCGTAGCATTGCGTGACGGGCAAAAGTAAGTGGTAACAATGGCCGCGTTGTAGGTTTGGACAACCGTGAAGATCCCTTTCCATTTTAAAGATCCTGGCTTGCTGCTCCGGTGAGCCATTAGAATAGCGCAATCTGACGCTTGCTTGGGTCTTCTGGTCTCCTCGATACTGAACCGAACATGGCAATGGAACTATCTCATAGGCTGCGTGGGCGACTTCCGTCTCCAATGGATAACGATTCCTCGAAACGTGACTCGGACGGCTGAATTGTCCATTTGCTTAGATTAGTGTCTTTTTTTCTTGGTAGTCCCATTGTCTCCGCGTTCCTGCTCATCTACTTTTAAAATTGGCTTCTCAGTAACGTTATTATTTGCTGGTGCCAAGATAGTGGACAATTCAGCTGATTGAAATTGATTTTAAATGCAAGATTGATGAACCTTCTTCACCATCTACTGTTGGAATTGTAATTCCCATTAAAATTTGCACGTGCCGTGTATGTAATAAGGGTAGTTACTAATATATATTGCATTCAACCTATTAATTTTCTATGAATTTCTAGCTAATTCGTTTTTTTAACCAATCTTAGTGTTGGGAACAACTAATTATATTTTAGGGGAGTTTCTTTTTAAGTCCACTTTTATGTAGGCTAATTGGGAATGAACCTACAGTTCAAAGTGGGTTCCGGACCACTATGTAGTTCAACTGGGTACCAAACCTTGATTACAAATATGTAACTTGTTATTTTCAGCTAACGTGGATATAGTTTTCTTCTTAAACAGAGTAATGTTTTCTTCTCTTATGGTAAATCTAAAGCATCGAAGTGGAATTCTATAGCATGACTTCTGTGACTAACTCCTATCCACATTTCAAGTATTTCATAAATTATAGTCTAAAACTGGTAGAAACGTGTATTGTCGTTAGATTGACACGTTGAGTCGTACTCAAAATCAATGAAGATAGCAAGTTATTCAGATAATTGCCCATTCATGGTTTCGGGAGAATGAATGCATACAAATGAAATAAATTTCTGATCTCTAACAATACACCAAATATAATAGGTTTATCGGTAGTTTTGTATCTTTGAGAGTTAGACAAATGAAAAATAACATTGTATAACTTGAAACAAATTACAAGAGCAGTGCTCCAACGGCATATTTCTTTAAATCTTAAACAAAGTAAGGTAGAATTTTTCCTAATCCACTGTCTGTAGGCTACGCACATGACAGTTCCTTATTATTTTGGTAGTAGAGGTGTTGTAACTTGAAATGATAGCTGAGAAGAACTTGACGTTTCGAAAGAACAGTGACATTCCTTCTGATAGCGGAAGATTAAATGCCCGAGGGTAACCAACGTTTGACGTGACCACGGTTGTAAGGTAGGATGAGTTTACTGTTAATTAACTAGATATTTTCATCTTAGTATTCAGAGAGGAAAGTAGTTTTTTAGACGTTCTTTGGAAACGCTTGCCATCTTACTTGGTATCAGATGCATGAGTTTAAAATTATCTTGAATTATTATTTGGATGACGGCCCAGTGCCACAACTGGAAAAGTGTGCCATCAGATTCGATACCGAGTACATTTTGATGAATTGGGAGCATTTCCAAGTCGAGATCCCGTTGCTCACGATTTTAACGATGCGTCGCACGCCCGTAAACGGTATCGGTAGCACAGAGGGAATGAAACCCAGGTCAATTGATCAACCGTGCCACCTGTGCCTGGGTGTTGCTTCTGGTCTGACAGAAGAGATTTATATTCAAGAGTTCTTGGACAGATCGTCCCGTCACGTCCAAGAAGAAATGATAGACAAGGAGGATATTATTTGGGTTTTTTTTCCTTCTGCGAGTTCGAACTGCAATGAAATGTTGGTCTTGGAGCGATATATGAAGTACCCCCAAGCTCTTGAACAGATGGTGCGTGTTTATGTGTATACGGAGAGCTACCTTCATTAGTTCCCTTCCGGGACGATGCTCATTGGTATTCCCAACTCGTGGTGCGGTACAAGACCGGAGAACTAACCATGCGGTGGTGTCAAAGCACAAAACTCATCGTTCCGAACTGGGAACTTTCGCTCTAAAGCTTTTCGTAGCAAGAAACCTTGTTTACTGTTTCGCACAGTGCAACAGTCTGTGAAGAATGTAGTCGCATTGAGGTTCGAGCTCCCAGAACAGTGTTACATCATGTCTTCCCACCTCATTTGCTTTGCTTGACCTTGCTCTGAGGACGAATTAGAGGCGATGGACCCGAGCAGGTTGTGGAAGCAAATTGAATTTGCGTGTTCGCTTCTCGTGGTCGCCTTTATACATAGTTTTGCTGCACTCGTGGCGGTTCGAATGACACGTCGTTGACACGTTTGGCAGCCACGGCCAGTTTTCGAGGTGTCTTCATGCTGATCGCTTTTCTTTTGTTTCATCGACGGCGTGGTGGTGTTCGATTTCATGGCCTTTTAGCAAGGGAATCTTCAGCCGCAAGATCTCTTCGGAAAGGTGACTGCCCTGAATGGAGATTTCGTAGATCCGTGCAATTCAGACGAAACTTTAGACGAATAATCACGTCCACGCTAATTGCTTCAAAGTGTGTGGTCTGCATCAGGCCAAGCAGACTGAGGAAATTGATTGCCGATTTAGCTGCAATGACATTGACTTGTATTTTTTTTATTGACGTTACTGACACTTTCGCCAGCATCCCCATGAGCAAAATAACAATAGGATGATAATATTAATAACATATATTTGCGACCATAGTACAGCTTCTTGGAAGGAATAATCGTTGCATGAGAACCAGAGGAACGTAACTCCAAAAATGCAGTTTTTTTTTTGTTTTGTTTAAATAATCTCCTCATAGGTTCTCTACTTGGAGTTAGATCGACGTATCTCTACTTCTAATCCTTAGCAGTAAGGTGGAGTCACGTATCTCCGATTAACTTACTCTTTTTAAGACTTATACATTATTTCCTCTCTCCTGATAATTTTTAAAATTGAACTTGCTTCCAAGTAGTTAGGACACGACGAAATGTAATATTACCGTAATTGTACGGTGACCTAATCACGAGTAGCACAGAAATCGTAAAATTTCACACAAATGTAATGTGTTGCTTCATTTTCAATTTGTGTAACATGTTTCACCTTAATTCGGCGATATATTAAGGATTCAAATTACGTAAGTTTAATGAATTCGATTCGCAGCTTTCATCATCACTCAACCTTCATTAATGCCATGGACCCATCTGATCTTTGGTCTTCCCTTTTATCTGTGTCCACCTGTTTCATCAGGGAATATTCTCGTCCGGATTAGATCCATCTCGATCTAGCTGCTTTAATCATTTCAATCACCGTTCTTATTATACAACTCCCATTGTTCCTGATTAAACCGTTTTTCCCATTGAACGTTTTCACACTTAGTCCCTCGATAGTCTCTAATGTCTTTCTCTATTTTTTTTATGTAGTCCATGTTTCGGAAGCATATATCAACGCTGGTCTGATCTAAGGTCTTAATTTTAATTTTCGCGTGAATACCTTATGACTTCTTATTTTTTTCAATTCACTTGGGTTTGATTTCTGTTTGTTCAACCGTAACTTTAGGAAATAAAATTACAACTAGGACCCTATTATGTACGTCCTCGTCGATAATGTAGTGGATAGACGCCACCACCTTGTAATCAAGTGGTTCCCCGTTCAATTCCAGGTGCTGCTGTGTGGATCCTATTTTAAACTGTTAGCCTATATGTGCATAAATTGTACTGAACACAAAGAAAATTGTCGATTTGTCCTAGGAATTGTTGCACGCTCAACGATATTTTTTCCCCCTGCCTTGAAGAAAAATTAGTTTCGAAAGCGAAGTTCATAGCGTCATGCTACATTGGTTTCCGTTTCGCTTTTATTTGTGTGATCATCAGCTGCCTTTGTAGTTGTCAAACGTGTCTCCTCGTTTGCGGTTGCCTCGGAGAGGAATATGCGTGATCATTCGTATGAGAAGGGCAAATGGAGAACGCAGATTTCTTTCAAGCAAAAATCCTGCCTGGAAAAAGAAACTGTTGTTTTCCTTGCGCACTTCCGCGTGAGTCGAAGGAAGAAAAAAGCCAACCGATGCCGAAGAGAGAGAGATGGAGAACCGTAGCGGGTATGTTTTGTTTGCTTGTGAAGCGGAGTGTGAAGACGAGATGACGGCCAGCGTTTCGGAAGCATCTTCCATCTCTCAGCGATGCGGTTCCTTCCATGCGGCAGGTAGTAATGTAACAGAGCTTTGACGTCTCGTCAGCAAGCTTGTAAATTTGCCTCTGTCAGCAACTGCGCGACAAGTAGAGTACTCTCAAGTCGGAGACATTTACGGATTCAATCCTGAAGCTATGTCCCATCCCCGCATATTAAACGACCTATCGGAAATCAACGATCAGCTCGAATGTGTTCGACCGTCATTTACTATCGTAAGTGCCGAATGTCGCAAACAAGAAGCGGAGACAGTGCATGTTGCCAAGCCTATTGTAAGCGCAGTTTCCTCTCTCATGCGGTTGTGAACGGTTGCTAAAGAAACTGGTACGAATGGATCCTCCTGAGCGGTGGAAGCAAACAAGCGGCGGTGCAACAAGCAAAAGCAGTGCTACACTTGGCAAAGTTGCTACGCCGATATGCATCCTACAACGTTCATTTCGTAACTGAGATTACCACCCTCTTCAGCGCGCACTACCTCGAAGGAATAGAAATAACTCCCAGGATCAGCCGCCAGTAGAAGATGCGTTCGCTGTAATTAGCGGACTTACATTGTTTGCGGACAGTATCTTGTTGCTGTGTAGGGGAATGCGCAGTAAGGCATATTGTTGTCTTCTGCGCATATGCCTGCGCATTAGCATTGATCGGGCGGATCTTTCTCTGCGACGTCAGATGTTAGTCTCGCGCAAGATAGGAGCAGCGATGTTAAATTATATTCGTGTTGGGATTTTCAAGTAACCTAAGCTAACTGATTAGTTTGCGAAGGCGAAACTTAAGCTTTTCACTTTGACATCGTATCGTGAGATAATTTTGAGTCTACCACGATAAGGAGTTCGCGGAATCAGATATAAAATAGGTAATTGAACTATCAACGACCACTCGCCATCCAATAAAAGGCAAATTAATTGCCACGGTGGTTTTGTCAGGTTTCTGGGTAAGGCAAGGGTGTTTTATTGGTTTTGTTTACTGAGATGCTTCTCGCGATTGCGATCTAACGAAGCTGTAGTACCAGTCTTTATTGTGTGTTACCCTTCTTTTCGCCGAGTACAGATTCCATCATAGGCGCAGGAAATATTGGTGTTCAGATGGCAAGTTAAACTGGCTTATGCAAAATAGTTCAAGTGTTACGTCATCCACATTAAACCATCAAATAGCGCACATAGCCTTGCTGATTAAGCCGACCTCCGGGGCGGAGTGGTGATGACAGCGCGCTACGACGTCAGGTATTCCAAGTTCGAATCCCGGTCTGGGCATGGGTGTTCTTTGTGAGTGCCTCTTCATCATGTTATCACTCATCCTCATCTTCGGGATTCGGAAATAGTGGAAGAAAATTGAAGTAAAATAAAGCAAATCAATCAAATAGACTTACTGATTAACCATCTAACACAGCCTAATATAGAACAACCAGCAATCTAGTAGTCCTAATGCCTGTCTGGAGCTACAAATACTTATTTCCTGCCACCATGGTACCAGATGGGCGCAGCGAAGGAGGGGTTCGGTGTTTCGCATTGTAAAGCTTTTGTAAGGAACCTCTAAAGTACACATTGCGTCACAGCAATTTGTGCGTGCAGAGACAATTTAGTTTTAGGGAAGGAATTTCCCTTTTCAACAATTACGTCCCGCGTTCCTAACAACCCTTTCTTCCTAAGCCGTGCGTGTGTGTGGGTGCAAGAAGACATGCTGCTTCACCATTCTCACGTCAGCGTCGGCCGTTGATCAACGTATTGTTTCAAGCGCTTCAAAGGGCAAAGAACCGATTCCACTTAGCCTTGTCGGCCGTATAATCTTGTGCTCATTACAATGCATGTAAGGGAATTTCACAACCTTCGTAGGCTACCAGCCATGTGTGGGAACTACACGACGTTGAGCAGGAAGTGCCGAGGTTTATATCCGCTGTGCGTTTCCAGGGTGTACGGGATCTTATTCTCTAAAACGTGCGTTCGGACTGGATTTGATGCAACATTGGGTTACGTTGACCCGTGCGTGTGTACCGAGTCGCGTACGGAAATATGGTATGTTGTTACGTAAGCATGTGTGATGCATGCATAATATTGGTTCGCGTGCAGGGCGTGTGCGCTAAAATTTTTACTGTTGAATATTGTTTCGGAAATATAACTGAGTTTGTGCACGTTCGCATATGGTGGTTTCGTGGCTGCTTGTTTGTATGTCGAATGTATATAAATATTCGGTCATTTTTACGTCACTTTTCTCTCTAGGCTAATCGCAACGAGGAGCATGGATTGTAATTAGACGAGATTAATGAAGGAACACTCGCACAACAGAACTCGAAATTCATCAAATCAAGGTTGATACACCTTTGGAACATGAATTGACGCATTTAAACGCGTAATTTTGGTTCCTTTGGGATGATTGTGTCTGATGCATATTTTAGTGCATCATGCGGAATGTACACTTATACATTTCTTGATGCACAAAAAGTTCCTAATAGCATTTATGCACTTTAATGTACTTTTGGAGTCAACATATTTGTTGAGTCGATACATTTTCAGTTCTGTTTACATGTCCAACAGGGACTCGAACCTGGAACCTGTGGTGGCCACATAATATCGCCCACTCAACTCGCTCAGTTACCGATGCAGCTGCAAATTTCTGTGTAACCAGGTATCTTATGCGCATATCCTGTACGCTTGACCGTAATTGTTTGGTATTTCAGCCTTGGTACTCGGATTTGCCGTAGTTATGTGAAAGATGAATGGCACTATTATTTTCTCCTTGAATTGTTTGAAAGGAAAAGTGTATGGAAGATTTATGGAGCATTAATTTGATTCCTTTGATTTGGTGTTTTAAGTCACTTTATGCGCAGTAAGGCTAATCGGGACTGGACCTACCGTTTAAAGTGGCATCCGAACCACTATGTGCGTCCACCGGGTATCGAACTCGGTAACCCTTCATTACAAGGCGACGACGCTACTACTGTGCCATCGGGGAGGCTCTTATGGAGCATCAAGTGTCTCAGTGTAGAAGCTGAATAGATTCAAGACATTTTTGAATGAACGTAATTGTTCCCAATTCTACAACAATTACAAGAAACGAGTAGTCCAAACGGATTAGATGCCAAGGAGACTTTCATGGCACTTAGACTGGCAGTGACTTTTCCTGCCTTTGCGAAATATCTCCCCTCCACACCAATATAAAGCATAATGTTCAGGTAGCTTCAGAAATTCGGATCTATTAAAGGTTCGTGTATACTATTGGGGATTGTTATTTGGCGAACCGAATAATCTGGGGAGGACATAAAGATTTCCGAATGGAATTTCTCCTTCTGACACATTCTTCCTGACAGATTAGCGCCACCCGTAAATGAAATTGTGGTGTGGTGAAAGAACACATCAACAACTGAGATGAATTAGTTGCATGGCACATCACTCTACAAGCGCACATACAGCTAAGAGTATATTTTTAATGAGAATGCCGTGCGTGGCATCTGAGCGTATCGGAAACCGTCACACATGAGAGTGGTGGGTTGCGAAGAGGTCTGGCTGGAAATCCACGTTAGTCTGTCAGGAGGCAGTTACGGCACACTGCACATCTGATATTACGATAATGTACCTAAATTTCTTTACGTACCGTACAGCTGGCGGAAAATGTAATAGTATACAAATTGCTCATGCTGTTTTCATTCTCTTTTCTGTTACATCCTGTGCGTTTCTATGGGAAAGGAATTGTTCTTGTGCCGTTTCAATTCTCAAATGTAAAATTTGCCTACTATTCCATTTTCTGTACACTCCAATTCAGTCCAAAACACACACTCTGATTGGAACCTAACAATCGCATATTGTAGTTGACGATCTTGGATAGGCCTTTCTTAGTAATATTACGGTTTAAATTGTCTAAAGTTTATTAGTAAAGTTGTTTTTTTAGTCCACTATATGGACATACAGGCTTGGCTTACAATTTAAGTTGGGATTCTGAGGGTCAAGGTCCCCCAGGTACTTGTTTCCTGTTTGTTGCATAATAACTTTACTTATTTTCACCGCACCTTCATGAAGATAAGGATGAATATAACTGTGTTTTCAATAATTATTTATAATACTAATAATGTATAACAACATGTATTTAAATAACAATCAGGAACTTTCCTTTTATGAGCTGAAACCAAGATAGTATTGTTATTACATAAATATTTCATTCTTTTATTTGTATTATTTCGTTTTTTTATGTTATTTGTAAATATATGATTGCGCAAACACGGTGCCCTACCCAGGGTTCGAATTTGAAACCTCGGATTTCGTAGCACGTTATGCTATCCACTTCGCCTCGGATTTCACTTTCCTATATTTTGATATTAATTCCCTCGTTACAATACATTTTTCTGTGTAAAAAGTTTGTATAAGTTAAAATATTCTATATAATGAATATGTGCTATTAGTTATATATTCTTTCATGTAATTATTTTACTAATAGGCCTTATTCTTAATAATACAATTTATTATTATTATTTATTATTAATATTATTATATTTGAGGCACTGGTGAGTTTTTGAAAGCCCCTCCAGAAATATATTTCTAGACGTATGTCTGAGTCCACGCCAGAAATCGAAAGCTTATGATTACAAGACTTTAGCGTTTACCACTAAGCTATCAGGAATACCTAACGCTCAGTTTTCCCAGTGCGACTGAAGACCTTGCGTGCTTGTATCGTGCTGGTTAGTGACATGCTGGAAGCCTCGCAACGGATTGTTAAGCAACTCTCGAGGGGCCCCTCCGTGGTCATCCGGTATTTATTGGGTTCTCAGAATCGAGCTGGAGTCTTCTCTGACGTACTCCGTGCCCTAGTCCTTGATCTGGGAATCTTCCCTCCAAGTTAAACTTCGAAGTACACGGTAAATTCTATCCGTCCTCAGAACATGCATACAATGCGACAAGACCTTTCTTACCCATAATGAATAATCACAGCATGTTTCAGCGTCTGTTGTGATAAAAACCGGTATGCGCAAGAGCTCTAACGGGTCACATAAAAGAACTTCTTATGAATAGGAGAGTCTGTTACATTCATACGTGTACAGGGCGTTGAGAAATGCATGTTGCTAAAGCATGTATAGGGTGTTCAACTGGTTGTTTAACCAACAAATTAACTTCCTAATTGGCTTCCACCAGCCGATTTATTTGACAAAGTTCATTGGTAGATACAATAACGGAAAATGTTCTGACTTCATTGAATAATATATATTAAGAAGTGTCATGGTTGTATTTTCTAAGTAACTAAGTGAAAATGCACTCTCCAGATGCTAACATGCAATAATATATAATTTCCAATGACATGAATTGCTTTACTTAGAAAATCAGTTAGGATGTAGGATAAATATTCACATTTCGGCAGATATAGGAAGTGCGACAGTGCATTTACTTTCATGATCAACTAACATGTTCTAATATTTTAGTTGAAAGTATTTGGTCAGGTTATGTCAGATGATTAGTTATTATTTTTGGCCACATTCCGGTATTTCCAGCATTTTGCAGCTCTTTTAGAAACCACCACTTGTCTTCCTACTTGAATTACTTTGTAGATGGAGTTTTGGGGCTGAAGCTTCTTTAGTCCTCTTCTAAATTCAGGCCCGGATCGTCCATTAAACCGCTGGTATTACAGTATAGTGTATCGTTAGAAAACCAAGTTGAATTTTGGTTGATGAGAGATGAAAGTTCGAAAAAATCATTTTTTAGTTATTTTGTCAAGTGTGTGTGTTCGTCACCTGAAGAAACAGTATGGGCTCTTTCTACGGCCCATTTGTAAAATGCAGTTCATGCTGAAATAGACATAAATTAGCACAGATTGGATCTACGGTATAAATTGGAAACTGAACCACTGCACACGTGCCCTCACTGGGAGTCGAGCCCTGTCTTCTTCTCTGGCGAAGAGAGGACTAAACTGTATTAACAGCATTTCTAGCCGTCAGCAGTTTGAATTTAACTGTAGTCTGGGCGTTAAAGTTTGTCGGCAAACAAGATTTGGAAACTGTGTCGAGAGATAGCGATCAACTTCCGCTGATCTCAACCAGTACCCTTTTGATTTCAACTATGTCACAGAATGTCATCAGATTCGCCCACTGAGCACGTGTTTGCATAAATTACATAATATATTAGCTCATACAGGCTACTTGTGATAATACCGTCTCCTCGGAGAAAGCACATCCACATGTGATCATATTGCAGAATACTGGAACAAGAGAGAGTGGCAATGACCCTGGGGGAAGTCGGCTAACGGGAGATTCTCATTTGCGTAATTACGACACCTGTACGTTACTATAGTTATGAGAAAGAGGAGGGGGCGGGGAAGTAACGTTTGCATGCTAAGATATTTCGGTTCTCCTCCAGAATTCCTAGTGCGGCACGAAGACAATCACGATTCCTGCATCGGGAAGTGTCCTGCCGCAGCTTTCGAGATTCTGCATTTTTTATTGTGTTATCACGAAGTGTGAGTTCAGAGGAGCAATGACTGAGTTCGCTCGACAATTTAAGTGGCTAAATTATACTGTACGAGAGAGACATAATTTTTCAGGCATATTTCCGTGCATCCGATTTCCGCATCTGCCTAGGTGCAGTTTTTTAAACAGAAGTGGAAACAGAAAATATAATAAATGAAGCCTGGTTCACTTCCTGTCTAATTAGTATAGTTTCTCAGTTCTCGGATACTATTGGGTTTGATTTTACAATTTTACTGCACTTGGGAATAAGAAATCATTATTTCAGTATTTGTTGTGTACGTGAGACGCATTGAGGGTTCGTTGGTTCGAATCCAGGGTAAGATATAGGTGCCAAGTCTCGTCTCAGTACCATCCGATTATACAGTTCACCGCGAGGAAATGGTGACTAATTAAAAATAGGGGTGAGCTTGTTAAGAGTTTTTAAAGATGAATTCAAGATTTCTGTTCAACAAAACCTGAGATTTCAGCTTAACTAGACCTGCTTGATTTCAGATTTTCAGGTTAAACTTGTAGAACTCGAGATTTCAGTTCAACGAAACCTTCTGGATTCTGAGATTTCATTTATACGAAACCTTCTGGATTGGAGATTATGATTAAAAGAAAGCTGCTGAATTCGAGATTTTGTTTAAATCAAATCTGGATTCGAGATTTCAGTTAAACGAAACCTTCAGGATTCGAGATTTCGGTTAAACGAAACCTGGAATCTGAGATTTCAATTAAATGAAACCTTCTGGATTCGAGATTTCCGTAAAACGAAACATTCTGGATTCGGGATTTAGGTTAAACGAAACCTGCAGGAGTCGACATTCAGAAACCATCTTAATGTATTCGTATTCAAATAAGTATCCATCTCTAATTTACACTAAACAAAACTTCGTCGATAGAAGCACTGAGTTGGGTCGAGATCATTGGTGACAAGATTGCCAAGATTCTTAATATACATTTCTAAGTAAGCATATAATTAAATACACCAAAACCCTAATGCGCCTACAGTTAACACGTATTTCTAGATCTCGACTGACCCGAAGGAGACCACTTTGATTCGCCGAGAGTGGACCACAATAAAACCAAACACAACGTAACCGATCCGACAAGGTACAGGATTCCACGAAATATGACCTCCGTGCGTGAGTGTGGTACGAATAAGATTCCCTTTCCATGTCGTATGTCAGAAATGCCCATCGATATCGCATTCCAGGACTGGGAAAAATGCTTTCTTTCGACGGATTGAAACGGTGTCTCGTGTTCGTTTTGGTCGTTTGGAGAGCTTCGTGAGGTGTCCCGTTACAAAGAGTAACATTACCATGTCTGCTGTAACAAACCTGTTTCTCATAAGAGCCTGGGAATTGTATTACTGTTTTCCATTTCGTGATTTTCTCAGCTT
This sequence comes from Lepisma saccharinum, assembly GCF_977018435.1. Lineage (NCBI taxonomy): Eukaryota > Metazoa > Arthropoda > Insecta > Zygentoma > Lepismatidae > Lepisma > Lepisma saccharinum. The sequence goes on along the minus strand of NC_139258.1, from coordinate 27,973,370 downwards.
TGAATTAAATATATATTTTCTGGAGGGGAAAAAATCCGTTGGTTTAATGCATGTTATTGCATCCTTTTGTTCTTTCTTAAAAAACTTTCCTCGACATATGTCGGCAACTGTTCCTCCTCGTTTTGAAACAAATCTAGCATATGTTGTGTCAGTGGTGTTACCCAGTTTGTTTGTTCTACAAGCCTATTCTGTGAATTCATGAATGTGTAATTGTGCGTCGTGCTGCCGAAGCGGCGGATATATCAAGGGTGGCATATTGAGGTGTTCCGCACACGTTCCGTTGGATTCTTGGCGTGTTGTTTTTTGAACGTTGTTTTTCCACATTTGCTGCATGTTAATTTGTGATTTGCTCCGTGGAAGATCGTGAGAATTCGGAAAAGGTCAAGGCAGTGTTAAGTCTGAGAGAAGCTAAGCAGATAAGTGTAGGTTTGTAGGCAGACAATGTAGAAGTTCATGAGAAAGGCAAGGAAGAGCCGATAGCATTCGACCTATTTTTATTTCGTGCTTTGTATTTATTACAAAGATATCTGCGTGGCTGAAAAACTGGATTTTCTTTCAATGTTATGATAAAAATGTTTAAAAATGAGATATTTTGGAGACAAGGCTACTCACCGGGAATTCTGCATGAATTTGCTCCATAGACGTGAAAAATTGCAACTTTTATTATTCCAAATCCATTGAATTTATACATATTTATAAATGCCCTGAGGCAAGTTTTTCACAGTTCAGTTTTTATTTTTATCGAGGAAGGAAAATGAAAGCTTCGTACAAAATAAAACAAAATTCTCTCAATCAGTTTACTTTGTTAGCGTCCTTTGCAGAACAATCTATCTTGACAGACGGAAGATTATTTCAAGATAATATATATCTTGAAGTTGATTAATTAAATTTGAATGTGAAATTCTACAATTTTTCATAGATTAGTATATCCGGTAACATGTGTGACTTGTTTTTGTAGATGCATTTCGAATCTGTGGATGTGAAATGTCAAACGTAAACTCCGCATATTAAATTAAATATTTATATCTACTATATACCTTTTAATTGAATTAGAATTTTGGATATATATGAATCACACAGGCCCTTTATATTGTTAATATATTTGTGTGTTTACGTGTATGGTTAGTGAGAGGCGGTAATACGTAAGGTTAAAATAGAGAAAACATCTGCTTGAATTTTTGGAAAGTTCGCCTTGAAAATCGGTCGTAGAGTGGCCATGCTGAAAGGTGAATTACCAAGTTGCGAATTCGAGTTGATGCGCAATGCCCCTCCCCAATATTCGACTAAGTCATAAGACGTGTTTGTATTCCTCGTTTCAATCTGGGCGGAGACTTTTTGATTCAGGGGTGTAAGGGGGGACCTTCGATGTAGTACACCCAATTGTCAACCTCACTTCCACGTAGTACACCCTGGACTGCAATTTTCAGACGAACGAGGCTATGGCGACTGGCACTGTGGCCAGTATAATTTTGTGTGTGTGTTGTCCTGCTTTTTGTCCTTGTGTGTGCTGAGTGTCCCTTTACAGCCTCAGCTTTTAATGAAAGTCAGAACATGTTAGTATTTTAGTAGCACGACATTACAGTTATTTATTATGGTAAGGGCTGGACCCCGTATAATGTGACTGGTCCATTATACGGGACCACCCAAAATTTTAAATTCAAATTCAAACTTTTTGATTCAGCAGCGATGTCTTGTTCCTGATAGATATGAAGTTTTTACGAATCAAGGTACACATTGTGAGCTGATTACGAAGAAACCTGTCCTCGCATTATTCTGGAGCAAGTCTTACATTCTTGGCAAACATTTCGCTTTTTATTTCTGAATTAAATTTATTAAGTATCTTCCCTGCAAATCTTGTCATTAATTACAGCAATTATGCTTCTCCATGTGTAGGGTAGAAAATACTCTGCGAGGTAGAAATTTCATTATAATTTCCCATCTCTCTAGTTTCCGTGAGCAGAGAAACAAAAACGGCGACAGTACACATAAAGATGTTTTCAAAGGAAGTAAACCCGCCGGTTGCAACTCAAAAACAGGTATGCGAATGTTCGTGTTGACCTTGTTTTCAAGTTTTCAGCATGAAGTAACTCCTCCTTGTATTTGCTATTGCCGCAAGAGACAGGTTACTGGGGGACAAGAATAATCTCTCTGTGCGTCTTCATTCCCCGCCTCCTTTTTATCCTGGGAAAACTTTTTTTTTCTTCTTGCAGCATCTCATGCCTCGGCGGTTGATATAGAACAGCCGAGATGATTATCGGAAGGAAGAATTTGTTGGTGATCGCTTTTTGTTATCCGCATCGTGACTCGGTGGCAGGGAACTTTAATGGGTGCAATTAATTCAGCAGAGGCAAGGACCGACCAGAGAGATTTTTGCCGTAAATTTTGAGGAAAAACCAGCTGCAAATTACTTCCACGGTCTTCGTACTCGTATGCTTTTTGTTCACTGCGCAAAAATGTACAACGTTACGTGCGTAGTCATGTACTCGTACTGTTCGGCCGCGGAAGTCGCTTCTAGCTCGAGTAGAACTAGTCTGTTGGTTTCAGATCAGTATTTCGTTTGTATGCATTCGATTGTTTGTCGTCGCTCTCTTTTTTTCTTCTTTTTTTCTTCTACGGAGACCTTACCACGTTTGAAAATTTAGATTATTTTATTTTTATTGTTATTATTTCTTTTATTTTTTTTCTCTCCATGAAACCTGCTTCCACTTGCAACCTATCACTCTTATTTTGAGACTGGTGTCGTCCAGTTAGCACGTGAGCAGTAGCTTCGACGGTCGCGACTAACTCAGAACCTACTTCTTCCATCTGCGTTCCCCTTCATCTCTATTTTCCCCTATTTGCAGATGCAAGACTTACGTTGCTGCAGCAATAAATCTTCCGGGGATGTAAGAGGTGACCCTTCGAGATGACGCCTCACTTCCGCCTAGTACACCCCGGTGACTTCATTGTTGTAGGCCAACGAGGCTCTGGCGCCTGGACTCAGTCAGTATAATACTCAGTGGAGTTTGCGTTGTGTCGTCCATATATGTTTGTGATTGCCCCTTCATCTACTTTATCTTATTACCATTATCCCCATCGTCGCGATTGTCCGAAATTGGAAGAAATGCGGCATTAAATAAACTAAATAAAGCAATAAACTTTCACGTTTAAGAATGGCAGAGGGTTGATTAGTATTGTAAGAACTGACCATCGTTTCTTCCGTCTAAAATCTGGAAGTGAGGAGTGGTCTTTTCACAAGGCAATCGAGTGACAACTTCTCTACCACATAGTATACCCTGAACTGCATTCTTGCAGACTAACGAGGCTCTGGCGTCTGGACTCCTCTGTGGAACTTGTGTTGTACATATTTGTTTCTGATTATCCTTTCATCCATTTCATATTATTACCATTCATCCCCATCGTCGCGATTAGCCAAATGTGGCAAATAAAATCAGAGTCATAGCAGCGATTCAGTTTCCGTGGTAGGGTGTTGAGTAACGCAGATGTACTATAGAGCTCGAGAGAGACAGTTGTTCACGATGTAAGAACGCCTGAGTTCATTGCACTTTTTCTGAATTACACACTTCAGCCTTTTCGTGTGGTGCTTCGCATTAATAAATAGTGCTCAGGTATCTCGTTTAAATAACGCAACCCTCTTAAACCCGCGTTTGCAGTAATTGCGGATACTTATCTCCAAATAACACGCCGAGTTTTCTCGCCCGGTGTTTATTGTCGGCAGGAGTATTTTGCATCTCGCTTGGAAATAGGTGGAGACCGCGAAGGTCATTACGCGTTGGATTTATGTACGCCGTCGCTTTGGTCAACCCGCCGGAGCATAGGTGCAGAAATCACTATGATGGATGGATCCTCCGAAGAACTATTTGGGTTCGTGTCAAGTCAAAGGTTGCTGATTTCTTGAGACCTTGTGTTTAAGGAACGTTCCTTATCTGATCCCCGGGCAGCACACATCAATTGATGTAACTGTGCACCCTTCAGAGTTGTTCGTCAGGTTCTGAGGAAACGTATGTAAGTGCCCTTACGGTATTCGGGCGGAAGTGAAATCACTGGGTTGGTTCCCAAGTGAGCATTCACCCAGATACCCACCCTTACTTGTCTCCTAGAGTGTTGAGATTTTATCTTTAACAAATTCTTTGTTGCTGAATGTTAACTTTTTTCTCATTTCGGCTCATCATTCTAATCAATTATAAACTAAGAAAAGTACACATTTTCGCTATTTCCTTCCAATAATAGTTTTTCCTCTTTTTTTTAAGAGTATTTCTGTATACAGTAATCACACATAGACTTTTGGTACTTGAAATATGGGGGTTGCGCAACCTAACTGCAATGAAGTATTTCCGTCAGTGTCGTAATTCTCTTCGTGATATCTCATCTCATGGTAGAAGAATTTCTTGATCACAGAGTTGTGACCGCGATTTGTGGAGTGTACTGTCGGGAAATCAAATAGAAGTATTCGAGTTATATGGGAAAAACTACTTCTTTATTGGCCATAACTTGTTTTTATCGTACTGTATTGAAAGTGGTAAATTATAGGAAATATTTCAAGAGGAGAATGTACATCACTTAATGCTAAACTGCATAAACTACATTGATTTCCTCATGTTATTAAAATAATTAAATAGAGAAGACCTTAATTTGTAGGATCCTTGTTGGACGACCTGATAGTAAGAGACCTATAAGCTGGAATACTATCAAGGTGGACCTAAAGGAAATTTATGTTGCTCAATAAAGTGACAAGTAGAAAACATATATTGATGTGGAAGCAAACCTTCTTGTTTAGAAATACCAACGAATTACTTACCTAGTTAATGATAGGATGCGAAGTAACCATTGACGATTTATAACAATGTAGCGACACCTTATATTGATAATACTTGGGGTAAACAAAATAAATGTTGGGGAAACAAGACTTGATTTTTGTATATTCTGTATATGGATAGATAAAAAGCTTTTGAGTGCGTGATTTATATTGTTGTTCAGTGGAATTTAACTGAGAATCCTGTGGCAAATGCTGAAAATTCATTGAGCTTTAGTGTGTGTTTAGCGATAACTTTTCTCTTACCTACCCTTAAAATTTAGATTTAAGGCAGATACAAATGTAATGCGTGTACAAAAATATTTGCACGTATTATTGGCATTCTTGAAGAAAGGGCTTATATTTCAAATAAATTAATGAATAATTACTCTGTCTGACATGCACCTAAAAAAAAAGTAAAGTGCCCCTGTGCTTTGCACCACGCCATGAAGGCGTATAGGGGGTGTGGAGTTCGGGCCCCACACTTTCTTGATCACGGCCGAAGGTGCGGGTGATGTGATCACCACCACGCCCCTAGCCTCCTTTACCCCCCAGAGTTTCCTCCAGGTACCCACTTTATACGACGCTGGGTGGGCGCCATGCTGACATGCACCTACCGTACTAAAAATTGCAAATTGTAAAAATTATATTTGTTTGCTGCAAAGAAACATTCCATGTCGTATATAATATCCTGAAAGCACACACACAGATGATAATGATGCTCGATATTGAATGAGAACCCTCGTACAGTTACCTCCAGTCTAAAAAACAACTTGCCTTATCACACTATGTGGTCAGTCACCTGTGGACCACGACCGTCGTGTTCAACCAATATGTTAGGAGAGCAATTTTGAACTTCAGAGACGACCTTTCATTCGGAAGGTTGAGTGCATTTCCCTTAAAGGTTTCAAAGACCTTTCATATTCTCATTTAAATTCCACGTACAGCCTGGCCCAGCACCAGAATCAGCTGCTTCGCAAAAACCTGGAATCAAATAATTTTTGCCACGAATTATGCAATTACCCAGCGTCCTTCCGCCTCAGGCAAGGAAGTTTGCATGCACGGTAATGACATGTTGAGGTCGCCATTAGCCTAATGGCTGTTATTCTTATCATTTCAGGTAAGTGTGGAACTGGAGGCCTTCTGGATCGCCTTTGGTGCCTTTTCCTGGCTAGGTTTCCTCTCGGATGGTGCCTAGGGCGTTTCGGTAAGTACATATGTTTGTGCATGAGTCAGTCGCTTGCCAGAGAACGGATGAAAAACTTGTCGCCGGGCATCCAAGGGGAAGAGACTGATGGCTTGGCACTGGCAGTCGTTCCAAATAAGGTGAAAAATAAATGTAAGGGAGTCAATTGTACCGATTTACCATTGTTATCCTTTCGGTGATTGAGAAGAGAAATTAACTTCAATTTTCTGCAAGAAATTCTTTTGTTTCAAAAATAATTGTTTTCGAATTACGTTGGAAATAGAAAAAAAGAGAAGAAAACATGATCTACCCCCTTTGACCCTCGATGCAAATTGAAGCTAATATCCTGTTCGAAGCGACATCGTCTTATTACAATTTCCATTTTGTGAAGCTTCTTAGTGCTTGAAGTGTAATTGTAGCTTTTGTTACGCTTCGATTTTTCAAAGTGAACTAAAAAAAATTGACTGCTGAAATGACAGTTAAAACCGCCAATTTTCGGTGGCATCCGACTACCTTAAAAAAATGACTAACATATTTTAAAATATTACCGGCTAGAACATAGTTAACGTAAATTAATGGCATTTTAATAACTCGTTTTTTTTAAAAAAAAATTTTTTTTTTTAGTGCACAAAACTACAGTTTATAATCATCAGCTATGTTTGTGCATGATAAAATATTCAAATTTTATTTTAAAAAATTGCGTCCCGTTTTTGTAAATTAACAGACCAATTCTTAAATTATAACGTTAGATGATTGTAAAGTTGACGGTAACTTCTAATAATGGAATGAGAAAAAATGATAATTCGTGCTTTATCTTTTAATTCAATTTGAACGGGACACACACACAATTTATCTTTCGTTATCAATAATTTGACTTTTCTGATGTCTTCGTTTTTTCCCACCACTACATGTAGCAAGGTGTAAATGAAAAGTGCAAATTTCTAGTAATCTAGCATACAGATCATAGTCACCGGCAAATTTAATATTAAGCTTCTCGTACTGAATTTGAATGAACCTTAATTCACTTTTTCTGCTTCTATGAAAATGTTGAAATCCATTTTTTTTTAAACGCCATAGAAATACTTTGAGAAAATACTAAGCATATTTTTTGTATAGTATTTAAGTGTGTAACAACTGAGAAATTCAAAACCTGTATATTGAAATTACAGGTCTCTTACGGTCGCTTGGTAAGAGGGTTCGGAACCCCAATTTTCCGGTTAACGCTTATGGAAAACATTAAGGAGAATGAGGTTAAAAGGGCAGAAGTATTGCAGCAAAAATAAAGTAGCAGTGAATTGCAATTAGATATTTATCACAGAATTTGGGAAAGAGGCAAGGCCCTGTTTCCCTACCAAGCTTGGATGTACAGTAGTTACTTGTTATATTTCTCAAGGTGGTGTGTTAGAATTGATTGACTATTATTCGTAAATAATAACATATCTTATGATACATTCATGCTATGTTAACATGCTTTGGTGGTGTTGACTGCAAGAAAAGAAGCTGGAGAAGCAACCAGGAAAGTAGATATTGTGAATAATAAATTGAAGAAGTGTTGCCAAATCATTATTCTTGTTAGCTCTGCGAAGGCCTACCAATTACAGATAATGAAAAGGAAGACATGTATTTATGTCACATACGATAATGCCTCACCGTGGCACAAATAACTATTAGATCATTCGTTTTTCAGTGGAACCTCCTCTCTAACAATGGAGATCATTAGAGGACCAAATTCAATCAACTTTTTGCCCGTTTTGATTTCCGCTTCGTGAAATTGAGCAATTTGTAACCTGGCTTTCTTGAGCCTCTCTCCTCAATGCCGAGAAAAGGAGGCGGGTGGGTAGTTGTGAAGAAATCTTAAAACATGATCCTTTGCAACTGTCGCTTTTCAACGTTGCAGTATTCGGTTATTAGCGCAAAGGATCCCTTCCCAGCGCATGAGCAGCGAACGTACTATGCATGAAGCCAAACCGGTTCCCGGGTACGCTTACCGCTTTTTCATCCATGTTCCGAAAAGAAGATCCTCGTGGTCTCAGAAGGGTAATTACCTTGGATGCGAAGCCGGTATCAGGTGTTGGAGGAAGCAAGCGAAACTCCTGTGTCAGGTAACATTTGCGTCGGTAAATACAGCGTGTGTGTGTTATCTGTTAGCTGTATGCAGAAAGGCTTTTCTTCGGCCATTTTTCGAAATCTCGCAAAGATGCTTTTTTTGCTGCTAAAACTGGAGGTCAAGCAATTTTTCTGGTTCTGGGTTTTTACTACTAATCACCTGCAATGGTGCACATTTTTACAGAAAAATCTTGTTCAATGCAAAGTGTTTCCTTTCTTTATTTTTTATAATAACTGAACAGTGTTGCATGCACGCGTACAAAGAGATAGTATCCGCCAAAGGTAGGTTTAAATTTTCTTTAGGACATTTAATATCGATGTGTGACCGTACTTTTGGGTCACCCTTCATTTATGTTATAATGAAACAAGTAAACAAAACCGGAAATATTTAGGGAGTTCAATGACAGTGCTGGAAAACGACATCAACTTAGTGTTGCCACAATCTGAGGATACAATTTCTCTTTGCAAAGGGAAATTCCCATTTTCCTCTTCATCTAAAGAAATAATAATAATAAATTGTAGCAGTGATATTTTCGTTCTGACACACACACACACACACACACACACACACATATATATATATATATATATATATATATATATATATATATATATATCTGAACATGTTAACAAATTAGTCACATTCGTGCTTACAGCCAGCCTCGTCGATATTGGATCAGATGCCCCAGGTTCGAAACCAAGCATGAATGTACAATTGTGTTTCATCGCCCATTTCTTAAGTTCATCATTCATCCTCATCGTTGCTATTGAACGAAGAAGAAGAAAAGCAAAGCCAAATAAACAAATTACACTCATAGGCTTCTTTATGCTCAAAGGAGTAGAAATCTGAAGTAACAGTAAAAAAATGTTGATATAAAACGGGTCCCTAATATAATATGTGCTAATATCAGTCTGATGGCTTGAGATTTCCCCAAAATCGCGAACTTTTCATCAAATTTCTCTTTTCGCATAACATTTCGGAATTTCCTTACACAGAGAAAATCTCTTTACGTGGCAACACTGCCCCAACCAGTGATGCTGACTTCAAATGGGTAATTTTGAGAGACAAGAATGACGCGTACTTTATGTAGTGTGTATTCCGTTCTTATCGGCTTCTTATAACTGGCAGCATAACCTTATTATACTGTATGCATCCGTTCATTGTTTTCTGCCCAGAGACAGGTCTTTCCTTGCACCCTCATGCTGTTCGATCTTCAGCTCTTTGCTTTGTAGCAGCATAGGACTCATTTATTTTGATGTTGTCAATCATTTGGAATCTTCTTCTTCCCCGGATTTTCTTTCCCTCGGCCATTCCTTTAATAGCATCCCTTAAGATACAGTTTCTTCTCATCCCGTGGCCCAACCAATTTCTTCTTCTTTTCATGATTGATCTCTTTTCCCCAACACTTTCTAGCACTGTTTCATTTCTCACTTTTCCTGTCTATTTCACCAGTTCCATTCGTTTCCATAACCACATTTCCACTTTACTGTATATTAATCAAATATATGCTTTAGAGGAAGAATGTTTTCAATGTTATTGATATGTATAAAATTAACACCATGTCTGCAATTAAATATTGAGATGGATATTAACCTCCAAAATCGGCACCTATAACCTCGACGATTACTGTTCGACCTGTTGCGTCTTCTTGTAGTTTTCTTCTATGTCCTAACATCTCACGCATTCCTTGCAAAGCAGATTTCAAGAAAGATTCATTAAGAGTTTGATACATACATGTATGTAACATGGCATACCATTAGCAAACCATCTTTTATTCGTTTACACCCTCCCCCGCCCCGTCGGTTGGCAAATGGTTCAAATGGAAGGATCAAATTGATGTTCAATTTGCCTCTCAGCAGCGGCCATCACATCGGCCGAATCGGTTTAATGTTCTTGGTCATGCAAATTAGGCGGAGCATCTTTTCCCCTCTGCTAGTGCCCTCAGCCAAGTGGTCATCCGATGGAATGACGTAGCCTCGGGGCAACTATTGAGTGTCTTCTTGCTGGGAAAGCTCTTTATTACTTTCCAGCAGATATTTTGCAGATTCGGCATCAGCAGTTTTCAAGCAATATGATTGTTCATCTTCAACATCACGAATGTAACGTTTGTCGTTTACAATGTATGTTTTTTTCAAACGTGCTGCAATTATCACGTTCACATATCCAGGCAAGAAAGTGAAAAACGCTATCATCTCAATTCAGGAAGAACTGTGGTTTCTATCACGACGGCAAAGTATTACAGTAGTAAAATGAAAACCTTAAAAGTCCGATAAAAACTGTAAGGCAGACTATATACAGCTCAAATTTACATGAGTTATCAACTGTTATTTACAAAATGACCTCATGGCTGCAACACTAATCGAGCGAGCTTCAAAACGCCATTTTTGTTGTTTTAAAGATGGCACCTCCTGAACACACTTGCACCAGTGAAGAGTAGTAGTTTCTTGCCCTTATCAGCCAGTCTAAAACTAGAAATTTCTCAGGAAATAGAAATTCAGTATCTCTGTGCATACTTACCATACCAGGTGTTTGTGTTAGAATTGATTGACTATTATTCGTAAATAATAACATAACATAGAGAATGTTCGACAATGGCCTCAGTTCGCGAAGTAAAATAAACCAAATCAATCAATAAAATAAATCGGTTATGATTACAATTTGGTATAAATCTTGGCGTATCAAGTTCCTTGCGTTATCACTTTTTGAACACAGGACCAAATGGCATGGTTCTTGAGATAAACCTTACAGCACGATTGCTCTCCCATATAGTCCATTGTGCATGCACTGTCAACTTTTGCTTCAGAGTAACGGGCTGCTGAAATGATTTACTGTTGTTTATTGCAACACTCCTACATCCGGATAATTAAGAAGAGGTGTAAATGGCGTAATTAAAACTGCAAATTACTTGATTACTGCATGTTAAATGAGCTTCATCTTATCCATTTGCATATATTAAGCTACTGGCGCAGAAGCAAAGCGCTGACCTTTGTTTAGTGCAGTACTTAAGGTATATGGAGCATTGTATTTGGCTTCCTTCAAGCACATATGCACCATGTTTGAATTGAACATTGCTATTTATGATGGACTGTTGCTACGTATTTCTGTGTGGGAAAGAATGATTGTAAACGCTGAACTTGTTCCTGTACTTCATGATATACTTACATATGAGAGCTGTTTTGTATCTTATTATTATTATGTGTTTTAGCCTCTTTGTTGCTCTGTACTTTTAAAATTAATTTTTTTCATGGCGAAGTTAAGACTGTAGGGGCCTTTTCTTCCATTTTACCTTGTTTACATTGACATTATTTTTGTATATGAATTATAAAAGACTACATATAAGAAGTCATTACATAAAGGCGAAAAAAATTAAAAGTTACATACAAGAATAAATGTTAATGCTATGAGTGATACTGTGCTTGAAAGATTATGTACTTGCTTCCACCCTAAGAAAAATGTCCTAACTTAAGACTAAAATTGAGGTGAAAACTTGTGCATATGAATATTAAGTTTGAGACATTTTATTTGCCTATATGCGAATATGCTAAATAAATGTGATTATAATGTTATAAGAGTGTGTTGCGGTAAGTGGATTTTAATAGCAAATTTTCAATGGAAACTTATCCCACCGCCGTGGAGTCAGGCAACGCCTATATCGCGTTGCAGGGAAGCGAGAATTTCAGGATCTAGATGTCCCATTTTCATTGCCGATAAAAAATAGCCCTTGTCGAACTAGATTTGTTGTTCAAAGAAGTTGTGAATTATTATGAATTAATTAATTACCATTAATTAAATTTTCCTTGCGCTCTGTCAGGTTGTAATGTTGCATGAATGTGTTTGCATTTTTTTAAATATTATTATTATTTTGTATCACGAATATCATTTTACTGCATTTAAGTGGAGGTTCTGTTGAGTCTAAATTCGTGGTCTTCATCTACGTATATTCATGTCGAAGGGATGGCCAAGAGCATAATGTATTTTTAAGTGATGGAAAGATAGATGTATCGAAGGGCGTCATAGACACAGGGATCTGTATGGCGAAGGGTTGGACCAGAAGGATCAAGGGTCTATTTGCACTTACGAATAAAGAACGTGGCTCACCTGCATGGGAATTCCCTTTCTCCGAGGCACAGCTCCAAGCAATCCTGGCGAGATGCAGTCTGGTGACGTTTCCTCGTGTGTCCTTGCAGCTGGTACCCTTCCACCCTGTCGAAACACCAGGCTCTTTCGCATGGCTTTACTCCTAGGCAGCTCTTCTGAGCGTAGATGGTGAACACTGGAAACTGGGACTTCGTTAAAGCACCTGCAAAGTTAAAAAATTAATGTAATATCAAATAGATATCTCTTGCTTGAATGTGCAGACTCTGAGTAATCGTTTCTCAAAAATCGGTAAAATCATATTTCAATACATACTTATGGACTTTAGTTAACAATTCGTGTTAAGCAAGATACACAGCACATTTTCATTTAATGGCATTATCACTAATTTCGTGCCCAGATCAATTTAAGGAAGGGTTGATGTTGCATTACAAAGTACTGTCTCATCCTTAGATCTGTACATGGTTTTTAGGCCATTTCAATGTGTGTTAGGTTATAAAAATATTGAATAATATATTTGGTGTACTCTAGTTACAACAGGGTTAGTTAATAAAGAACTATTTTCCATCCAGTTGCATTGTTAAATAAAGGTTTCTAATAATACTTCCACTGTTCTCATTAATGTTTCCTATATTAAGAAATGTGAAATGTATTTATGATATAATATTTTACTCATTCGTACTTCTGACTACGTAGAATATTTTTCTGGTCTATTATGATTTTTGGACTTATCACGTATTGAACTTTTAATAAACATACATGCACCAACGGAAGATAAAGATGATAATACTAAAGATGATTTTTATACAGAGTTAGAACAGGTCTTTGATAAATTTTCTCAGTATGATATGAAAATTCTGTTAGGTGACTGTAATGCACAGACTGGCAAAGAAGAGACATTTAAACCCACGATTGGTAAAGAAAGTCTTCATGAATTAAGTAATGATAATGGTATAAGATTGATTACTTTTGCAACCTCAAAGAATTTAATTGTGAAAAGTACCACTTTTAAACATAAAGATATCCATAAATATACCTGGTCTTCTCCAGATGGTAAAACTCATAATCAGATAGATCATATTATTATTGATAAGAGAAGGCATACTAGTATAATTGACGTTCGTACACATAGAGGTGCTGACTGTGCCAGTGACCATAATTTAGTAATTGCTAAATTAAGAGAAAGACTCTCAGTGATAAATCATAAGCAACAAAATCTAAAAGTTCTAAAATTTGATACAGGAAAGTTTACTGATGAAAGAATTAAGAAAGATTACCAAATTAAACTGTCAAATAGATTTGATGTTTTGCAGGATTTAAATGATGATGAAAATATAAATGAAACAGACGTAAATAAGAATTGGGAGCACATACGTAATGCAATAGAATCAGCAGCTATAGAAAGTATAGGATACCATAAACCGAGAAAAAGTAAGCCATGGTTTGATAATGAATGTCATAATCTAATAGAAATAAGAAATCAGGCTAGACTTAGGTGGTTAAATAACTCTGATGATACAAATCTAAACAATTATAATAGAATAAAGCGAGAAGTTAACCGCACATTTAGAAGTAAAAAAAGAGATTACTTGAAAAGCAAAATTAACGAAATTGAAACAAACAGCAAAAATAAAAATATCAGAGATTTATATAAAGGTGTAAATGAGTTTAGAAAGGGGTGGCAACCTAAAGTAAACTTGATAAAAGATAAAGACGGTGATTTTCTAGCTGACCCAAGCGATATTCTAAATAGATGGAAGAACTACTTTAATGACCTTTTAAATGTCCATGTAGGAGATAAATCAGAAGTAAATGAAGTCCACACAGCAGAAACTTTAGTTCCAGAACCTAACTTGACTGAAGTTAAAGATGCTATTAAAAGGCTAAAGAATAACAAAGCACCTGGCATTGATTTAATACCAGCTGAGTTAATTAAATATGGTGGAAATTCATTAATATGTCAAATTCATAAATTAATTTGTTTAATATGGAATAAAGAAGAAATCCCTCAACAGTGGAAAGAATCCATAATTGTTCCTGTGTTTAAAAAAGGTGATAAAATGAACTGCAATAATTACCGTGGAATTTCTCTACTCTCAACAACATATAAAATATTATCTAACATTCTTTTAACAAGACTAACCCCATATGCTAATGAAATTATAGGTGATTATCAATGTGGATTTAAACGCAACAGATCAACTACAGATCAAATGTTTCACATCAGACAGACACTTGAAAAAAAGTGGGAATATAATCAAAATGTCCATCAGCTATTCATTGATTTCAAAAAAGCATATGATTCGGTCAAAAGAGATAAATTATATAATATATTAGTAGAGTTTGGAATACCTAAGAAGCTTGTTAGTATGATAAAAATATGCACCAGTGAAACAGAAAGTAAAATTCGTGTGGGTATTAATATGTCTGACAAATTTACAATTCATGATGGGTTAAAACAAGGAGATGCATTATCTCCATTGCTCTTTAATTTTGCCTTAGAATATGCTGTTAGGAAGGTAAACGAAACTAAAGAAGGACTAAAATTAAATGGTGTGACTCAGTTGTTAGCATATGCAGATGATGTAGACTTACTGGGGGATGATGTGAATACAATTAAGAATAATGCTAAAATATTTTTCAAAACTGCTAAAGAGATAGGTTTGGAAGTTAACAAAGAGAAAACTAAATATATGTTTACAGGCCGAAACCAAGTGTTAGATAATAATCAAAATCTAATTATTGATAACAACTCGTTTGAAACAGTTTCCAAATTCAAATACTTAGGAGTAATATTAACAAATGAAAATTATATTAAAGAGGAAATAAAAAGTAGGCTTAATTCAGGAAATGCATGTTACTTCTCTCTTCATAAACTTTTGTCTTCTCGTTTAATATCTAAGAAACTAAAAGTTAAAATATACAAAACAGTAATTTTGCCTTTAGTATTATATGGGTGTGAAACTTGGTCCCTTACATTGAAAGAGGAACATAAATTGAGAGTATTTGAAAATAGGATCCTTAGGAAAATATTTGGACCTAAAAGGGATGAGGAGACAGGTGAGTGGAGAAGGTTACATAATTTAGAACTACATAATTTATATTCATGTCCAGACATTATTAGAATAATTAAATCAAGAAGACTTAGGTGGGCAGGCCATGTGGCACGAATGGGAGAGGAAAGAGGAGTTTACAGGATTCTTGTTGGGAAACCTGATGGTAAGAGACCAGTAGGAAGGCCAAGACGAAGATGGAGGGACAACGTCGAGATGGACCTAAGGGAAATCGGTAGGGATGGAAAAGAGTATATAGATCTTGCACAAGATAGGGACAGATGGAAGGCCTGTGTTGCTGCAGCCATGAACCTTCGGGTTTAAGAAGGCTAGAGAGTTAGTTAGTTAGTTATCACGTATTGAACTATTATTAAATAAGAGCAGATAGTGGTGATGGTGGCCATCTTGTCTGTTATACTGTATTAGGAGAAACCTTTTCAATTGTCCCGGACCAAGTGTTAAATGTAATGTGGAGTCAAATTTTTAGAAATAAATGTGTCAGATGTACCCCGTTCTAGGCTCCCTTACATGAATACCATTTCTATTTGGTTAAACGTTGCTTTGTTTAATTACAATTATGCTTCAATCTAAATAAGGTACTTGTATTCGTGTTAAGGAAAAGTTCTTGCATGCATACACACATAAACTTGTTTGGTACTTCCTAAGAGAATGAGAAGACTTCTATTTACATACATTGCCACAGTTCATTCCTCACTTTGCATTGTAATTCCTGAACCTCTTCTTGGAATAATGAATCTTAAGATCTCTAAATGCAATGAGAACAATTGCTTCTAATGGAACACAATTACTCTCTTTTTATATGCCGCATCGCTTGTTGTTCCACTCCACGGCAACAAGTGTAACCGTTGTTCTGCGATGCTGTAGGCACCCGGGAGATGTCATCAATCAACATTAATGCGTTTGCATGTGTTTCGGCGGCGATAAAATGCATTATGTTGACAGTTTGTGAAGGGCTGCCAGTGTTTGTTTCGCAGATAATATGCATAGCAGTCATATTGGAGAATTGCTTCGCAACGATGGATGTTGCCGTCCGTGTTTGTAACCGGTTTAAGTTGCCTGTTAACATGGCGATGGTCTGTGCGGCAAATTAGAGGCCTGCTTAAATAGATGGTTTGGTGCGATATAGTCTTCAGGAGGTCCACTCGCTCAGCAGGAAGTGGATATTATTTTCTCTTTCCCTGCTAAGGTAATAGGAAACGGAGATATGGGTCATGGATGACAGCAATTTTGAGACTGAAACGTGGTTCTTTGTGCATGGCCGAAATGAGAAAAATCCTTTTCCTCTGGTGCTATATTTTGGTGATCATTATCCTCCAGCAAAATATATTTGATTTATTTGTTTAATACATTAGAACTTCAATACATTTTGCTGAGTTTGTTGTTGTACTGGCTATGTGAAAATAAAGGCTTGTTTTGAGAAGGATACGTAAAATCGAAACACGTATGCACAACCCCTTTTATTATGTTCATTTACAAAACTAGTACCTCGTAGATTCTGGACCAGTCACCGTGAACTATAAGCGATAGAAGTAAACAAAGATGACCAAATGTAATTTTAAAAATTCATTCAATTAATTTAAATTTTCTAATGTTGTAATATATTATTTTCTTTCGAAATAAAAACAGTGCGTTAATTGAAGAACTTGGGTTCTGTTGTAAATGAAATGAGCACTGTGTTCTGAAATGAAAGATCCATTATATAACAAAAAATAGGGTAGAATTGTGCATCATTGTTTATCGATTACATTGTTTTTACTTTAAGTTTCTGTAGAGAACATGAAACGTACACGTGTGTCTTATGAAAGTAAGGGAGAATAAAGCAAGGAAACTTGCTGGCAGTAACAAGCAATATTGGCGTACATGTGCAGTGTTGTTAGCATTCACTTTCACCACATGTAGAATTACAAAAAGGAATACTGGAGCTCGCAAGTATGGCGGTCATGTAAAATTAAATCCTGTGCATATATATATATCTCAGGTTTGTCACTTCAAACGGTTCGATTCTTGTCACTGGATTTGTAATTTAGAATTCGACGTTGTACATTTAAAAATTGATAAGTTTATATGGAAAATATAAGCAAAACGATTTTGAGACTAGAAGCTGTTCTCTTCACTCTCTCGAGAAAAAAACCCAGTATAATTGAGGAATTTATAGTATTCATATATTAGATGACGGTTAAACTTAAGGTTATACCGAAGTAGGAAATCAGGTAGCATGTTCTCACAATAAGTATTGTTCAACTTTCATGTTTTGATGCTTCTGTTCTTTCAAGCCAGTTCGTCGGTAGTTAAACCATGAAGAAAGGATGAAAGACAACACCACCTTTTAACTGCTCCAAGTGGTTTTCCTGGCCGAGTCCAGCAAGGTAGCAAGGCCCTGTTGAAACATCTTCAGCATCGCGGAGAATGACGAGATGAGAGAGCAGGG
The DNA here is from genome assembly GCF_977018435.1 of Lepisma saccharinum. Taxonomy (NCBI): domain Eukaryota; kingdom Metazoa; phylum Arthropoda; class Insecta; order Zygentoma; family Lepismatidae; genus Lepisma; species Lepisma saccharinum. The sequence continues at coordinate 27,955,688 of NC_139258.1, read as the reverse complement.
CGCGTTTATTGTGTCGAAAATTAGTTTGCAAATTAAAAACTTACGTATTCCCAACGCAATCCTGGCCCGAAGCTAAAGTCCCAATTAGCAGCTCCGGGGAACGAATGAGGAGAGAATAATAGGCATCCCCGGTAACAGGAGTGGATGTTTGCGGCCATTAAATTTGCTGCAATGTTAACAACCAATGACGGAGCTGTTTACTCAAGTTGGTAAAGTGCTTAGCAGTAATCATAGGTTGCAGGGTACTGCTGCAGCAAGTGGTTCTACCGCTAGCTAGCCGCAGAATAACTTTCTTTCAGAGTAGGACGTGACTTGCATGTTGTTTTCCTAACTTGATAATAAAGTTTAAAAGGGTCTTCCAGACCAGTGAAAAATAAAGCTATTTATTTGCTCCAGCGTATAGTTGAGAATTGTTACAAGTCTATTTATATACGGAAAGCAGTAAAAGGTTGAGGAATTTCGTGCGGAAGACGTCAGGTTTCTCCAAATTGTGTATGGTTTTGCAAGTTGTTTTCATTATTTCAGTTCTACTTGTTGTTATAGATGTTCGTGTCTCCTGTAGACGTTATCTTCATCGGCTGCTTCTTGGTCAAGATAAATTTAAGTAAATTCTCCACTTCTGTTAGTCACTATGTTCCGATAAATTTCCAGATTTCAAATTACATTATTTAAAATAATAATATACCACTCATGTTCCTTAAATACGCATTTTTTCAAATATCTCCCAATTTACCTTGCAGTGCGAAGGGATATAATATGAAATGGTTGTCTACGTCAATTTTGACAATTTTTCTCGTTTCAAAAAACAGAATCCCTTCTAGAGCATTCAAGTAAATTTTAATGGCTCACTTTCGCTGTTGTTTAGATATTTGTGACAGAAGAAAGCTGAAGGTGCCACGAAATTATTACATGTATCTAGACAAAAGCGAAAGCAAACAACATGAAGATTGTCTTGAATCCTCTAGAAGGAATTCTAAACATACCATACATAATTTTTCCGAATTTGCATAATCGCAGCTGTTTTTCTAAACGAGAGAAATTTTGGATGAAGCATTTGCTGAGACAAACCAATAGCCAATAAATCAGCGACATATTATCTTCCTGGAGCCTATGGTCCCGGTTTAGATACCCGGTGGAAGTACATAGTGGTTAGGATCCCACTTTAAACTGTAGGTCCAGTCCGATTAGCCTTAGGGCTACTGTGCATAAAGTGGACTTAAAACACCAACTCAAAAAAACAAACAGAATTCCTGGAGCCCAAATATCGCATAAACTAGGTACCCAAACAAGTTTCCTAAGTTCTTGTTCAATATCATAGTAATAGCCATTACCTATCATTTAGTCGCTGATTGTACAGCATACAGGAGACATGTCCGACTTGTTACGAACACTTTTTCCTCAGGAGAACAAACGTGTGGGATGTTTTGTTAAACAATGTCTGATTTGTACGAACCCTTCTTCTTTTAATATTGACAACATCCGCCAATCACTTTGTGTCTTGTGTGTCTTATCGTATTTGTTAACTACATATGGTTAGTGTAGCAATACTGAGGTTTGCACTTCACTTGACTCTGATGTTCAAGAACCCACTTCTTGTGTAAGCTTCTAGTTGCTTACAGCGGCCTCTTACATGTGAAAGGGTTGATGAACCACGTGTCCTACAAGTGTCCACGGTACCATAAAATTTTTCCGTAACCAATTACCCTTCGTTTCTCAATTGGCACCGCCTTAGTCGTAAAACAAACGTCTCCTTAGGAGTAGTAGAATTTGATTTAGGGATATCTACAGGACATGTCGAGTTCACACATTTACCACTCGCAAGTGAACGATCCATAACAAGTTGGGAAATTTCTCTCCTTTTTTGCTCGTTTACTTGTTTAGTTTCTCCCATGCCATTTCAGGTTTTTTGTTGGATTCCGAGAAGATTGTTTTAGAACTGCTAAAAAGTGCAGGGTGGAGAAAGAGGCAACAAAAACATGCTTGACTTTAGTCAGTCACTTCATAAAATTTTAAAATGTACCCTAACGAAAGCAAAAAGGCTATCATGCTGTGAGCAGGTGCAACCATTGGTGACTACAAGTTTTGTTGCAACTGTCTTGCGAATTTTACTATCCTTACCCACGAGGATACGTTCAACTTTTTGAGAAAATTTTCAAGCTTTAAGAATTACATGGCGCAAAAAAATAGAGCTTACCACTAAATCAGGGAAACTGGCAACTCCTATTAATGGTAATGATGACCTTTTACAATATCATATAGGTCGGCATGGATAGAGGATATTATTTGTTCGAGTGAAGGACCTTCCCACTAACGTAGGCACATCCTATTAATGGTAATGATGACCTTTTACAATATCATATAGGTCGGCATGGATAGGGGATATTATTTGTTCGAGTGAAGGACCTTCCCACTAACGTAGGCACATTGTATAGTGTTTTCAATCTGAGCATAATGAAGTTAATATACACCTTTCTATGATTTTGTTTTATTTGATGTGAATTTGAAAAGTAGGGACGAATGTATGTGATGGAGAGGAAAAAGAAACCTTGTTAATAATACGACTACAGTTACCTGTTCATGGTGTCCAGCTTTCCCTTCACAGTCTAGAGAAATAAGTACTTCAAAGAAGCCTCTTAAGGTAACTTGCGATAAAAAGTTCTAAAACATAATGTGGACTTTTTGTTTGTTGTTTTGGAGATTGATATTTCTTGTCTTCTTAAAGATCCTTCCTTCCGATAGAGAGGAAAAAAAAGGTATCTTGACTTAATGCAGGCGACCGTCCTCTACTAAATTATTCACACCACGTCGAGGTAATATGAAACCGCCAAGTGAGTTATCAAAGCTCTTATAGCCACCTCTTGTGCATGTCCCTTTTGAATAGAACCATCAGTCAGTTCTGCAACGCGGTCCCTTTTGATTTATGGATTTGCGTTTTTTAACTTCCTCGACGGACATGCACGCACTTTCCACGCGCACTTCCCCAATATGTAGCTTCCGGTTTAACCGTTGCGCGGGAAGAAAGCAGAACGGATTACTCTATCATGTAGTTTGATTTTTGTGCGTGGTCTTCTCTAATTAGCATGAAGAGCCGCAGCCACGTTGCCGTACAATTACAAGTGGTCACTAGTGTCATTGCACTGATTAGGATTCCATATACTTCCGCAGGCATCGACCTTGTGCTTACGCTTAACAACGATTTGCCTCAGGACTCCACTTCTTGTAACGCGCGTGGTATGGATGAGCAAGCGTTTTATGTTTATTCATTGCCAGTTATAATTGGAATTTTTTGTTCGGGTTAGTTTTTTATGACATATTTGTTTGGTACTATTGTACGTAATGGTATCAACAAAGCCAAAGAAGGCTTGCTAAATCAATAAGATTTCATTCATCTCAAGAAGTATCAACTTGCGTATGAGGGAAATGTTTGTAATGATTGAGGTACTACATTACAGACGATAAGCAAGCGCCTTCTGTAATGCTATTAGGTTTGATTTGATGGAATTAATTTCTCCTGGTGTAATTAATCAATATAACACGTACTGAATATCATTAACACTCTTATAGATATTTACCCCTAACCTATCTATTTGAGCTGCCCGAACTGTGTTTATATATTTTGGTCTGAAATGAAAATTTTGCCCTTCTGTCCTGTTGATATAAAAAAACAATCTACTTTAACAAAAATGTTTTTCCATACTACGTGTTTGTCGACAAGACTAGAGAATTTCAGTTTCGTATTTATAATAAAAGGAGAACATACCCTAGTGCAGGGGTTTTCAAACTCTTGCAGTTGCAGCTCCCGTCGGGTATCAAATTCTGAATGCGCTCCCCTCAATAATATGCCTGTGACCATGTACGAGCATCACAAAATCTCTTCATGCTTCATGTGTGAATTTACTTTTGGTGCACATACAAGTAATGAAAATATAATTGGTGTGATTAGTACAGCTGGTGTACAATTTTTTAATGTTGATAAGCTGGTGTCAAAACATTCAGCTATACGACATTCATGAGATAAATAATAATAAATATAGACATCAAGAAAATCTGGGTAATAGATGTTACAAACAGGCGCATAGCTATGTTTGGATTTCTTCATTTAATCGTAGTCCTGTTTCTCCTAACAACACGCTCAGTGTTCAAAAGCATTCGCCAATGCTTTAATCTTTCTCTTTCAAAGCAGCAAAGCTGACACCTTGTATGATAGGCGCTGGATTCCATTGTACATTGTAGAGTTACATTCAAAATATTAAGATTGTGGAAAACATCAGAGAGGCATGCCAACTTCTGTGCAAAGGCACTATCAATGAAGTTTTCAGCATTGGCATTTTAAAAGGTTCGTGCCTCAGTTCAGTAACACTAGGGTTGACGATTGCCGATGGACAACCACGTGAGTTGCAATAATACAGAAGAAGATGCTGATATTTTTTATTAACACGTTCTAAATTTTCGGAGAAGGAGAAAATTTTTCGGAAATTCTCGCACCTCCCCTGCAAAGTTTGGGTGCTCCCCAGGGAGGCGCACCGCTCTGTTTAAATACCACTGCCCTAGTGTAATGAATAATTTAATACCTTACGATGGAATTTTTAAGAACGGAATTCGGGCTGAGGACAAACAAATGTTCATGTCCTTTTTTTCGAGAACATTTTGTTTACCATATCAGTAGTGAGATGAATGAAGCATGTTGCGAAAAACATTAAAAAAAATCAAATCCAGGGGGTCCGGAACCCCCACCTCCAAAGACTTACCAAGCACTAAAATTAAATAATTAACTATACTTGTTTAGCATTTGTTGCATAATAGATGATTATTAAATTTCTCGGAACGTATTGGAATACAAGGATTATATTGGGATCATACGGCTTTGAAGGGCAGTACCAAGGATTTATTCTTGCACAATACTATTTATGATAATATACATCAAATATTAATCAGGAACTAATATCCTGTTTTGTTATTCAATAAATATTCAATTCTTCATCTATTTGACATTAATTTACTTGCCAAGGCACTTGATTTTATGCAAATCATGCCGATCTTAACCATAAAGGTAAGCTAGATAATGAATACGTGCTGTTATACCGACTTTTTGCCTAATTGTTTAATAATATATTAATTTAGTTTATATATTTAACTAGTATTTTATTTAATATAATTATATAATATTATTATTTTAATTTAAGCATTATTTTTTATTTTTCCTGATACACTTGGTTCATATCCTCCATCCGAAATATATTTCTAGATACGTGCCTGGTGCTGGGGTTAAAACCCGAAATGAAAGCCATACACATGAGTCCATTTTATGCTAAACTTTGAATCGAGACAGCATCGTCCTGCCTTTGGCTTCAGCATATTTCTTCTGCTCCATGATCTCGAAGGAGAGCAATAAAGTATCTTCTGTAGCACGTACTTTGTTACACGCAACAGCCATGCATGTGGAAAACCCAACCACAATCGCAACTCCCAATTTGCCTCAGCGTCACTGCTCCTTTGCCAAAGGGGCCGAATCTTTCCTTTTTTCCACAGATATTCGTGCTCCAAAGTGAATGGCAAGACAGTGAGAGTGCTTTTTTTTGCCCAGAGGATTCGCGTCCAGTTCCTCCAAGCAACATATATAGCGTCTTTGACTTCTCCAGTTCTTACTGTATTACCTAACGTTTCCCATTAAGAAAATTTTCTTGGATTCTTTTGAGAGACGTGAATGCAAGTGCAAGTAAAATCATGCCTCAAAGGACCTTGGGCTAACATGCAGAAGTTGCATACGTTACTGCATATTTTAATATATATGTTATTTTAAGATGTGCAGGATCGAATTGACTTAAGTGGAAGTAATTTTTATACAAATCGTTCGATTGTTGCCTAACCTTAAGAGAGTTAATACTATGAAAGCAGTGTGATTTTTTTAATACCGATAAAAATTGATAAGCATTTATTTATTCCCGACTTGCGTGCTCGCAATGCCTGCAAATTATACAGTGATATGTGTAGAGCATTAAAATCAAGTTAATATCAGTACAAGAACTATTACTGTGACATGGTTCTGGCATGAAGGATGCCATATTGATTTCGGGGTTTAATCTACATTAATGTAACACTTGATAGATGGTGATTGAAACTTTCTCTCATCATACTTTGATCAGAGACATGCGCACTACAATCCAGAAAAAACATTACCCTGGAAAGTCACGAGAACCCCAGTTCGAATCGTGGGAAGGACACATATTCCTTCATGTAGTAGTTTTTTGCCTTTCACAAATCCATTCTTCAGCTTCATTGTGATTTATCAAGAGAGATTGAAATACATCCAGTGGAATGTAGAAATAGATCCGCAGACGCAGTAACAAGTATCTATGACAATACGAAGTGTACTGTGGTGGGAAAAAAATACAATAATAGGGCTACTGGTATTAGAGCCATATGTGGGAAGTATTACTGTGCATGAAATTGTAAATCAAATTTATCAGTATTTTTTCGGCCGTGTAATTTAGTTTTTTGGTCGAATGGTTCTCCCAGTTGACGCTACATGGTTATGCCAACAAATGTTAAATAATTTGTTTGTTAAAATCTCCTGAAAATCGACGCATCATGGAATTGAATAGTGGTTCCAAAACTATGGGAATGGTTTTTCACATATTTGTACTTACATTTGTGAATAAGAATTGTTCTTAAGTCAAAAATGCTTAAGAACTTGTAACTGAACTAAGGCTTTCATCTTTCATTAAAAAAAAATGTCCCAGAAGCAGAGTTCAAGTAAGTTGGAACATTACACAGTGCGCTGAGAATTTACTTGAAAACACCTGTAAAAGTCAGGGAATTTCTTTTGTGTAGATTAATCACGTGATTGCAAGTTGCATTTCTGGTAAGACTTGGGTGGTCGTATTCAGAATTGCGATCCATAATTCTAACGTACTTTGTGTTAATTTACGTATTGTCCAATTGCAGAATTCCGTACGAGAGGCTTTTCTTACATATTGTTTACTCTAAAACACTTCCTGCACTTCACATGCGTGTCGTCACAGTGCAACGTTGTAAAGTAAACTAACTGTTCTGCAAAGAAATTTACGATGCAATTCCTCGTTTAATATGTACCGTCGGCCTTCTCCAGTCATGCGTCTGTACGGTTTCCTTCCGGTTCGGTGTTAACGCCCTGGAGAGGCAACCATTACGGGGTAAATTTTTGGGTTAGCCGTGCAAACTTGGAAGTTCCTTCTTTTTCCGTGCAGTTTGGTATGGTCTCTTCCTCGGCTCGTGCTTTCTTGCACGCGAAAATAATCTCGGATCGTCGGTAACGACGTTAACTCTCAAATCGCCCGTTTCATCGTTGCACAATAGAGGAGAGAGGGCTGCAAAAACATAAAGCCTCGTCTTTGTGCGAGCAAAATAATGCTGCATTACCGAACCGTGTCAGAAAGCTGCGTCATGTCGGGTTAACTGTTTTTGGCGAACAGGTGTTAAGTGTGCTCTTTCCGTGCTATCGCGTACCGAAGGCTGTGGGCACCCTCTTCAGTTCGGGCAACTGCGTAACTGTGTCGTTGAATACGGACTTATTGCCCACTCTTTTCCGTGTTGAGGCACTGGCGGAGTGGTAATGTAGATGTATTAATCACGATGGAGATGTTGATATAACAGATTCTGATGATCGTTTCAATCCCATAATTCTCAGCTGCACGATGCACAATTCGCTTGCAACTGCATTGCTCTGGCAGGTGGTAATGTATGGATGTTCGTGCTTGAATCCTTGCTACCTGTCATCCTGTTGAAATGCCTGGGAGGAGCAGCCACAGCCTGTTTTGCTTTCAGCGGACGTCTTTGGGGGATGCGTCCGAGTTTAACAAGGATCTTGCATAAGTTAGTGTTGATACACGCTTGCACGAAGCCGAACTGTTACTTTCTGGATCGGAGGCTTGAAAGGGGAAAAGCGCCGACCTGCCCATTGGCAAGCAAGAAAGTTGCGGCAAGTTCACCGTACGCTGGAGCTTAATCGCCCCCTTCCTTTTGCATTATGGATCATTTTAATGAAAGGTCAAGCCGTGAGCTTTGCAGCTGGAGTTTTGATTTCGGGGTAACCACGAGATACAACCAGTGCAGCATATTTCAGTTTGGATATGCTCTAATTGATCGCATTCTACCTAGGATTATTCTAATATCTCCCTTGACACCATATACTACAAGCTTTGAACCATACGATTGGTGCATACCATGGGGATACAGGTACTCTTGTAACGCTAACCAACTCTCCTTGAGTACCTCCTTGACTCGCAGCTGGAGCTGTCCATCCTGCAACCGTTACATGTCAACTGAAGATGAAGTACAAATGTTTACCCACGCATCACTTAAACTGATGAGTTTGTCTTCAATTTGCATATATTCTAGTGCATGTGGTAAAAAAACTTCAGACTTGATGTTTGCCGTTTAAAGCTAGTAAACATTTTACTTTCCTCAGACAAAATTCTTATTCTTCCCAACTGTTTATAATTCATGTTTAGAGGTGATGGCAGACAGTGTTTTAACAAACTTTTCAGCTTTTGAGAAGAACGGGCTTTTTACACTGTTTCTGAGGAGGATTTTAGTCTATTCTTACCTTTTTAATGCGTTGTGTATGTACTATGCAGGTTCCTCTACAACTTTGCACTTTCAACCTCTCTCAAGGCGCTCTTTACACTCCATTTTGTACTTCAAGATAAGGGTTTTAAGTAAGAGGATTTTGCCTTGTCTTCTTTGAAGGGTGTAAAATGGCTATATGTGCCGACGCACCCAAAAAATTCAATTCGTCATTCATTCATGCATGTAAAGCTGTGCGGTGTAACGATCACAACGTGTCAGAAACTTTATTTGAAATCCTAAGGACTTATCACTGCTGCTCAAACTCTGACCTGCCGTCCCCAAATCAACCAAGGTGTTTTAATGTTGTCTGTCTTAGTAGTGTTGGATGTTGCGGAACAGTATAATTCGATTGGTATGAATGAAATAACAGAAGACCAATTCAAAGAGTTTACAAAAACGTTTCGGGTGTGTGGAATTTATTGAAAGCAATGATGTCTGAGTGTTGTGTGAAATACATTCGGTAGCTAAATGGTCGCCATTCGTTGTCAAACACATGAGGGAGTGGTAAATTAGCAGTAGTAACTTTGAAATGAAAGAACTAACTCTCTAAGTGGAAAATGGTCAAGAAATACTAAGAGGAAAAATGGAGAAGCAATAAGTAATAAATAATATGTAAAGTTCTTATACCTAAATACCTAGAATGAAGATGTAACAAAATAGGAAAATTGGATAGTTGAGCCATGTTTAAAGTTGGAGGAAAGAACACTATTTAAGGAAAAAAAATCAAAGCGAAGACTTGACAGAAAGAAGGCCAACTAAAGCTGACAGTTTGCGGAAGAGTACTTTAAACAATTTTAATAAGAACACTGAATTCGTGCAGGACACTGTTCCACGCGAACCAGAAAGTAATACAATTAAGAGTATCAAGTTGTTTTTTATCAGAATGATAGAGTTGGCTGAAATCTTTAGTACCGTTTGTCTTAAACATATATTTTTTTTAAATGTGAATTTTTTCATTCTCTGATATGAAGCAGTTGAGCTTTGAAACGGAACCTTCTTTGGAAGACAGTAATGCTCTAGGCAGGACTCAAGAGGTGCGACATGGGTAAGTTCCGCTCGTCATGTAATGGAGTAATTCCGAACGGAATGATATTTGTTCTGCTGATGAGGCAATGTTTTGCTTTGTATGTGTGTGTGGTGTCCATTGGGCTTGCGTTCTAATTGTTGACCGTTAGCATCCGGATGTTGCCTACAGCGATGGGCAACAGAGCGGTGAAAATTCGTTGCCAGGCCTCGGCTGAGATGACAGTGTAGGACTCTTCACGAGTTATGTCCATGAGTGTTTGCATTGCAGAAACTGTACACCGTTGTTCTTGTGCTGCGGACGGAAGCATAGAAAGAGACGCAATTTGCGTTCTCCTTCAGACTAGCGAGCAGTTTTTTGTTCTTGCGCGTCTTTGCAACTGTCGGGTGTTTTTCTGACTAGACGGTTCTTTGTCAATGTTGGCAACAATTGGAATGCGAGAGTCACCAAATCCCCACATGAAGTAGCTAAATCGAATTTATAAACTTGAAGAATAATATTCAAATATAGTTTCAGACGTTCTGACGATTTTTATAATCAAATTTTGAATTTTATATTAAACCTGTTCAAAAAAACACTACCGAATATGATTTAAAATACATTTTCTGCAAAGTTAATTTAAACTTTTAATTATCTGATTTAGCGGGTAGAATCCGTGGCTTGTCAAGGATATTTGTGAAGGGGCGGTGACTGATAGGTCAGTGATATTTTACTATCTTTCTTGCATTAACTTTCTTTTTGTAGTGGAATGACCCAAGCAACCCTACCTTGGACACGCCACTGTTGAGAGTTATTTCCTTCAGTTTTAAAAGAGACCACAATAGGCGCATATCTTCTTTGCATCCGAATTAGTGCGCAGGTTGAACACATCTACACAGACGATAATCTGGAAAGATTATGTAAATTCTGGAGATAATGTAGCCAGAAAGTAATTAATTTAACAGCCAACCATATTTAGCGACTTTTGTCTTAAGTTAGCAACTATGGTCTGTGCCCACGTCCTTCTTCTTGTCTCCAATTATTGAAATACGAAACGCGCTAAAATAGCTACCGAACGTGACACTGTGGATCCAGGCATTTCGCCGCATTGCTGGCTATGCCGAAGAATGTTTTCGTTCTCACGTAGATGTTTAGCCAGATGGAGGACATCTTGTTGAACCAGAAATTCACGTCTGCAAACTCTTGACTCCGTATCATGCCATCGTCCAAACTTGTCGCAGAGGTTTTGAATTACCGGGACCGTGTGCACTAATGGCCTCTTAATAGTTGCAGCACGTACATTCCCCGCTTGCAGGTCCAGTAACGCTATGCACTTGTTTTATATTTCTCATTTCTCGACTCCAGAAATAAAAATGTATTGGCCGACCTGGCGTGTGAATGCCTTCATCAGAATACTGCTATACAGATGGCGTGAAGAGGATTTGTACCGCCTTCATATCGCAATAAGAAGATTATTTATTGTGCTTGAATTCCATCTTGTTTGCTGCAATATCTTTTTCGGTCGACATGGTTTTTTCCTAGTGTTACTTCAGAAATGTCACTGGTAGCACTACTCTATGGATATGCTCGTTTATAATTCAGTTGACAAGTGTCCATTCCTTTTCTCCTCCATCTTAGTTCAACTGAAATTAATATTCACAGAACGATTCCCAATTCTACACCTTGTAATTGTCAACAGGTCGGTTTTCTTAAAGTGAATTTCCCGACTCCTCTTAGGTTAAGTGAAGAATGCGACAACGCATGTGCTACTATGCCCATAGTTATCTCATAGTATCAGTGAGGTTAATATAACATGTTTCTGTAATGAAATTCATATGTGTAGAATGTAATCTAATATGGTATGTACTTAATACGTCTGTATTGTCCGGTTTTTCGTATAAACTGCCATGTAGTTCATTTCTTGAATAGATTATACATAAATTCAAATTACTTGGTAATTAATATGACTATGCCTTTAGGCTTCTGTATGGTAATTGATCACAGTTTATGGTGTCCAGTATGGAAGTATATAACGTTGTGTACACAGGATGAATGAACCCAATTTTCTGAAGAGGCGATGCATTATCTTTGCGTCCAAACATACGTCCTAATGTGTCTGTAGATTTCATCTGAACACCCGCGTACACCAGCCTCACGGATGGCGAAGTCGTGGTGTCGTCACTTTGTAGTGAAGGGTTCTCGGGTTCGATACCCGGTGAAGGCACACAGTGGCTCGGATCCCACCTTAATCTATAAGTCCAGTTGACTTAAAACTCAAACACACACACACAGAGAAAGGGGGGGGGGCAGAAAAAGAGACACCAACAAGAATCCGGCCTCCCCGATGGCACAGTGGTAGCGTCGTCGCCTTATAATCAAGGGGTCCCCGGTTCGAATCCCGGTGGAGGCACAAAGTGGTTCGGATCCCACTCTAAACTGTAGGTCCAGTCCCGATTAGCCTTACTGTGCATAAAGTAGACTTAAAACACTAACTCAATCAATCAATCAAGTAATTTCTAAAATATATCCATTATGGATATTGGATATGGGAAGAAATATATTAAATTCCACGGAAATCTTAATGATTGATTTGTTTTATTTTACTTCGCTTTTCTGCCAGTTTTGACTAATCGTGAAAATGAGGGTGGATTGAGATAGATAAGATGGGATGGATGAAGGGACAATTGAAAACATATGGACGACACAACACGAGCCCTATAAAGGATTATATCGACTGTGAGTCCAGACGCCAGAGCCTCGCTAGTCTGTCGCTAGAGTGCACTACGTGGAAGTGAGGTTGTCATTTGGGTGTCCTGAGAAAGGACCACCCCTTACACCGAAGGAAATCTTGTGAAAGGAATACTTCAATATGTGTGAAAATATTCAGAACAGGAGGTATTTGATGATCTTAAATGTATTTTATACTGTGCCCAGTTAAGGATGTGGTACATGCTACCCACAAGTAGCAATTTCAGATCTATAACACGAATGAGTTTAGGTCTTCTTCCCTGCTGGTCGAATGTACTCCTAAACAATCCGTACTGTTATAGATTTAGCTGCACTTAATAAGGGTATGTGTTACGCGACTCAGATCCTACTTAAACTATTTTACCAATGTGGATTGGTCTCTTGGCATAAAGGGGGCTATAAACACATAAATCCATGAAGTGAGGCATGGTAGTGGTACTCAGCGTAAACATATATGTATTTCTACATCATCCACTATAATGTTTCTATTACTGGATACGGAACGAGGATTGTTTTTACTAAGTATTCACTCAGCCACTGAAAAACAAAGTTCCTCATGCTGTGTCTGTGTCCATTGTCACTCAGCGCTTGTGCTCCAGGCTTAATTGGAGTTGAATTCCATTTGCTGTCACTCTTGTGGAGTCGGTCGTTTTTTTTCTCAACGTGTAGCCAATTTGTACTAATGAGCTTTAGCGTGTGTTTAAGTGCTTTTTTATACTAGTGCATTAATGCCATGAAGCTAATGGCTCTTATCCTTAATGGGATTAAATTCCGTTATCCTCTTTCCTACATTCATCAACCACGATATTTTGACTTTGAGCCGCGCGCACCTTGAAGAGTTTCTGAAAATAGTTCTGTCTTGTTCACATGATTCTTGGAAAACGTATTGACGTTGGTGACTTTTGTCGATTTGTTCCACACAGGAAATTGTGTTTAAGGAAAATGGCTATGATCAGAATGTTTCTGGATTAAGTTGCATGTAAACCTTTGTTCCCTGTTATTTTCTTTGAAAATGTTTTCAATTACTTTGGCGAATTCTACATTGTATTGTAGAATATGATCATCTTAGAACTATCCTGTTAGGTGAACTAATAATACTGTATAAATTGTAATAAAACATTAAATGCTTCCTCACTGTAATCCATTATTGTACATAAAAACACTTCGTAATAATCTGAACTACATTACCATGGTGACCATTACAGCTAACCGGGCTGATGCCTTCTCGATCGTAATTGTACCAGGTGGTTATAATTAAAGTGACGGTGTTCAGAGTGGTACAGCACGGGCTGTAATGAGAGTAGCAGTCTGAAACTTCGTAGATATGCTAATGAAGCAATGCGCTCGTGAATTATGCAAAAAAAAAAAATAGTTCCAATTCTCGCCACCAGGGTAAAAAATGGCGCCTAACGCAAAACGCCATGTACTGGGAGAGATGGCGTGTTATTCCAGGGTGGCGACAGACCTGGAAAACCTGGAAAACCGGGAAAAGTCAGGGAATTTGAGGTGTCAAAAAAAGTCAGGGAAATGTCAGGGAATTTTGTCTTCATTGACTTTTTTAAATTTTTTTATTTAAAGATATCGTTATGAAACTCTGCACGGGAACAGAAAATTGTTATAACTCGGGCACTATGGGAGCAATCTACTTCGAATAAGTTTTGTTTTGCAGCTAAGACATAAGCACATGCAAACGTGTACAATTCAGAACGCCGGAACGAGGAAGGGGGTTTGAGGGGCTCGACCCCCGAATTTCAATAGAAAAAACAAAAATCTGAAGTTTGCCCCACTCTTCTCCCACTATTTTGGGGAGAAGGCGCAAACTTTAGTATTCTTTTCAAAGAATGGACATTTCTCAAGAGAATGAAACATGTTTCATGTTCTTGGGTGCCATACAAGTAGAATAATAAGCCAAAATGTGATTTTTTTAAAATGAAAAATATGTAATTTGCATTTTTGGAGGAAAATTGTTATAACTCGGGTACTATGGGAGCAATCTACTTCGGATAAGTTTTGTTTTGCAGCTAAAACATCATAGCATGCAACCGTGTACAATTCAGAATGCTGAACCGAGGAAGGGGGTTTGGGGGGCGCGACCCCCGAATTTCAATAGAAAAAACAAAAATCTCCCACTATTTTGGGAAGAAGGTGCAAACTTTAGTATTCTTCTCAAAGAATGGACATTTCTCAAGAGAATGAAGCATGTTTCATGTTCTTGGGTGCCATACAAGTAGAATAATAAGCCAAAATGTGATTTTTTTTAATGAAAAATATGTAACTTGCATTTTTGGAGGAAAATTGTTATAACTTGGGCACTATAGGAGCAATCTACTTCAGATAAGTTTTGTTTTTCAGATAAAACATCAGTGCATGTAACCGTGTACAATTCAGAACGCCGGACCGAGGAAGAGGGGCTGGGGGCACAACCCCCGAATTTCAATGGGAAAAAAAATGATTTTGCCCCTACTTCCCCCGCTATTTTGGGTACAGAGCACGAATTTTATTATTGTTTTCAAAGAATGGACATTTCTCAAGAGAATGTAACGTGTTTCATGTTCTTAGGTGCCATACAAGTTGAATAATAAGCCAAAATGTGATTATTTTTTTTACGAAAGAGATGTAATTTGCATTTTTGGAGGTAAATTGTTATAACTCGGGCACTATAGGAGCAATCTACTTCAGATAAGTTTTGTTTTTCAGATAGAACATCAAAGCATACAACCATGTACAATTCAGAATGCCTGACCGAGGAAGGGAATTTGGGGGAGACCGACCCCGAATTTCATTGAAAAAAACATAAAAATCTGAAGTTTGCCCCCTCTTCTCCCGCTATTTTGGGTATAAGGCGCAAACCTTAGTATTCTCTTCAAAGAATGGACGTTTCCAAAGAGAATGAAACATGTTTCATGTTCTTGGGTGCCATAAGTCAAAATGTGAAACACTGTTTTTTTACTAAAAATAGGTAATTTGCATATTGCTCAGAAAATTGTTATAACTCTTGCACTATGGGAGCAATCTACTTCAGATAAGTTTTGTTTTGCGGCTAATACATCATAGCATGCAACCGTGTACAATTCAGAACGCCGAACTGAGGAAGGGGGGGTTTGGGGGCGCGACCCCTGAATTTTAATTAAAAACTATAAAAATCTGGAGTTTGCCCCCTCTTCTCCCGCTATTTGGGACGAAGGCGCGAAGTTTAGTATTCTTTTCAAAGAATGGGCATTTCTCAAGAGAATGAAACATGTTTCATGTTCTTGACTGCTATACAAGTTGAATAATAAGCCAAAATGTGATTATTTTTTTTACGAAAAATAGGTAATTTGCATTTTTGGAGGAAAATTGTTATAACTCGGGCACTATGGGAGCAATCTACTGCGGATAAGTTTTGTTTTACAGATAAAACATCAGAGCATGCAACCGTGTACAATTCAGATCGCCGAACGGAGGAAGGGGGGTTTGAGGGCGCGACCACCGAATTTCAATGAAAAAACATAAAAAACTGAGGTTTGCCCCCTCTTCTCCCGCTATTTTAGTGAAAAGGCGCAAACCTTAGTATTCTCTTCAAAGAATGGTCGTTTCCAAAGAGAATGAAACATATTACATTTTCCTGGGTGCCATACAGATTGAATAATGAGCCAAAATGTGAAACTCTGTTCGGAAATGTGGCATGGATATGTTGCGGAGAGGGGGAAGGTTGGTCATCAATATGAATTTCCCAGGCTTGCTCCAGACCTGTGTGAGAGTTTCCACCCAAACATAAGAGTATGAATGTCCAAAAAGCACATTCATTTCGTAATCAGCACCATTATACCATATGGTATCATCAGGCCAGTACGACCTTACTCTGATGATAACA
This sequence comes from Lepisma saccharinum, assembly GCF_977018435.1. Classification (NCBI taxonomy): domain Eukaryota; kingdom Metazoa; phylum Arthropoda; class Insecta; order Zygentoma; family Lepismatidae; genus Lepisma; species Lepisma saccharinum. The sequence continues at coordinate 27,939,477 of NC_139258.1, read as the reverse complement.
TATGGTATCATTGGGGGAGTAAAGGTTAAGCCTCTAAATATTACGTGCAAAATGCATTGAATTATCATTTTTTCTTGTCCATATGGGAGTAGTAAGGGGACTTGTCACGTAGTAAAGCATTTTGTTGGGCAAACTGAAGGAACATGGAAACAAATAGGTTCCATTGATACATACGATTTTTGTTGAATATCGCCACCTGACAAAGTATCTCACTACAACATGCGACAGAAATTGCATGGACTGCAAATATGATGCTGGAATTTTATTACTCTCCTGGCTCACTTCACCTTATTTAATGTAGCAGTGCTAATGTAGGTCTTCTTTCATCATCCTGACGTATTACTGGTTTCGCACAAGTTAACATACGTTTACAATGACATTGCACTATTCTTAGATATCAAGAAGAATTCAACCAAACGGGATATATATTGAATACTATCACGAAAAAGTGAAACATAAACTGCATTGGTGAAAGTTATAAAAATTGGCAAGAGCATGCTCCCAACCTCAAATTTACTGTAACACTAGTATTGCATTGAAATTAACGCCACTCTCTGTCCTGTCTGTTTAAACTCATGAGAGATGGTCATTAATCTCTCACAGGGTAAGGTTAATATCCAATATTATGAAACAAAATACTAATAATAAATACGTAAATATTTTAATATCATATTTACTCGATTCATTCAGTCATAAAAGCAAATCACTTTCTTCAAGGATTGACTTTTCTCTACCAGCCCTGCTAAATTTTCACTTTCCATCTACTGATTTATATGAGGGGTGGCCAGAAAGTAATTTCCAATTAGTAGGGACATTGATTTTTCGCAAACGCCAAAACCGTGAAAAATGGTAATTGCTGCGAAGTTATGTTTAGGAATGTGCAGTGATGTCTGGACACATTTTTCGCCCCTTCGAAATATCGAAATAATGCGAATTTGGCATAAAATGCGAATTGTTGGCATTTTTAACGATTTTTTAAAAGAAATGTCCTTAAAAAAATGAAAAATTCCATGAAATCCAACATTCTTGTCTTTTCTAGGCCATGTTTATGTACATAGAACATGCAAGTTTTCCAACATTTTACTCAAGAGTAAATTGTAGGGTTATACGTACATGGAATAATTCTGATAGACACATTAAATCATGTATTTCCCACAATTTTTTCAACTTCTATCAAAACCATTTGCATCACAGAGCAAAGTGGTAGGGTTCTAACAGGAGATCGAGTGCATATCTACCGTCACAAGGGAGCCACATCTTCGTATTTGTCACAGAAGATATGTTTTGAATTACCAAGCTAAGTGTGCACCATCGGCATTTGTCAAGCGAGTAATAATGGAGCTCAGTCGTTAGGGCATCTGACTAATATGCGAGAGACCCGGGGTCGATCCCCTGCGGGGGAGAACTGGGATGTTTTCCACATATTCAGACTGCTCCGGCGCCAGCATAATATGAAACTGGTACCTTGAGGAAACTTTGAGGGATAAAGGTAGCCAGGACTGTGGTGCTGATCACATCACTAGCCACCTTCAGCCGTGATCAAGAAAGTGTGGGACCCTAACTCCACACCCCTATACACCTTCATGGAAAAGTGCAGGGGAGCACTTTACTTTTACTTCCTCAAAAACCAGTTCCAACATATCAAACTGTCACGAAAATACGTAGACCATGTGACCTACAATTTAAAATAATAGTTTAAAAGCACAATGAAGTATTAAGTTTCGGTATATTTGGCAGATAAATGTTCTAAAACAAAAACGCGAATTTTGGGAAACATAACACTAACAAGTCAAAAAAAGATAATGCCAATTTTTGGTGCTATAATATATCGATATCTGTCACGTGAGATTGATTGATTAAAATTTTTTTGGTGCGTCGCCACTTATGGTCATTATGCACCCTTCAGTATATACGGGGGAAATTCCATTATCTAAAATCCTTACCTTAAAATTTAAAAAAAGATGTATGGAAAATAACTTTCTCAAAACAACTTTCAACATATCAAACTCTCATGAAGATATGTAGGCCATGTGAAACAGTAGTTTAAAAACACCGTCAAGGTATAATTTCAGATATTTGCCAGAAAATGCGCTAAAATGAAAATGTGAATTTGGGAAAAATAACACCGTATAGTAAAAACTAAAAAATAAGAAAATACACCAATTTAGAAAAAAACTACAAAATATTAAGGTCCCTACCGATTAGGCATAAATAAAACAAGAATATCAGTAGTAATTTATTGCATTAGTAACAGTGAGTCCTAACTTAATTTTCGGCATAATCACCATCGTTCTTCTGGCATTTGTCGTAGCATGTCACTAAATTTTGTATGCCCATGGTATATGTGTCTGACAAACAAAGACTGGAACTATCTCTACCGCAGTGTAGCTGTCAAATTCTTGCCCTGCCAGAAACATCTTCAGTTAAACCAGGAGATGAAAGTCGGTACATTAAAGGGCATGGAGTGGTCCAAGATCTCTCACCTGAAGTGATGCAAAGGGCCTGTGTTGTGCTGTATGGGGTTGTGCACATTCGATTGGCCTTCCGTGAATTGTCTGCAACATCGTCTGACCATACTATCGTTCACGACGTCCGGTCTGCACACCTCACACAATTGCTGGTGGTTCTGTGCCAAATTCCGAGCGTGCAATGTAGGTTACATCGCAGTCTGTGGGAGACTGTATGAAAGCTGCAATCTTTAACCTAGAACTCTCCTAAAACGGCTGCATTACGACTATTACCATTTACAGCTAAATGCCACTTCTTCCTGCCTGCATGTGTGTGTGTCGCTCTCCGACCACTAGTGCTGCGTATAGACACCATTGGAGCTTTTTTCAGGATTCCCCTCGTATATGAACTTTCAGAAGCTTTTATTATTAGTGTTTTAATGTGTGGTTAGCTAAATCAGGTACCTATACAATGCAATTCTATAAATTCCTTGCATTAAATTTCTAATATCTACATACCCTTTTCGTCAGCATTAATGGTATAACTGCATGTTGTCAATTTCACAGTACTTCACTTGGATATACTGTACTGAAGCAGAAATCCCATTGATAATGTAAGGAAATATGACACTTTATTTTGTTCGATTCAATTGTTTCACTTATATGAAAGAGTTAAGTTGTTTGCTTTACAGAGAAGAGGGAAGTAGCTTTATGCATTGAAAATTGAGTCCACACTCATGGTTCTTGCAAGCAGAGGCTTCCAAACTTCAGTGGAAATATCAACATATAATACCGAGAATGGATAAGGAGACTGATAAATTACAAATTGTATTTCTTAATTATTCACTCTTCACTCTTATCTCATTTAGTCGTAACTTTAAAAATAATCAAGTATTTTATTTTAAACTTACTGGGTACAACAAAATTCCGTAATTCTTCCTTAGCTTGTGAATTGTAATAATTTTCCAAATTCACTATTTTGCAGTTTGAATTCAAATCATAGAGAATAGAGGAATTTAGTCAATTTCATTGAAGATAATATTGGTGCTTAACAAATCCATGCCTGGATCTGTATGAGTTTATTATTTCAATTTACAAAAACATCGCTTTAGTTTAGTTTGTAATTGTCAGGGAAAAATGTAAATTTTGTCCTGGAAAACCTGGAAAAGTCAGGGAATTTCATTTTTGCTTGTTTGTAGCCACCCTGTATTCACCCAGATATTGTCGTGATTTTTGTCTCTTGTCACCTGGACAGTTTAGCTCGTGGTGTGTCCATGTGACTGTGTGTGAGTGTCCTTGTTACGTCAAAACACCTGAACACGTTTTGGAGTAACTACAGTTACACAGTTTAGTATTTATGGAATACAGCCCATTCCTCTGAAGTATCTAATGCAAAATGACAAGCTCAAAGGAAAATTACCAGCGGAATGTTTAATTAGAAATGTCCTTTGTTCCTTTTGAGGACAAAAGGGTCAAAGTAAAAATAAAAAGGAGATCAGGTCTAGTAGCTACCTAGCCTAGTTCAACATATAAGTAAATCATACTCCATAGATACAATGTCATATGCTCACTTTGCACGACAGTTGTGACGAAATGAATAACTGTGCCAAAGCAATGAAGAAAGGAAGAAAACATGATAAAGTAAAAGGGAAGGCATGGCAACAAATCTTGCCGAAACTTCAATATGTAAAGGAAACCGCCAAGATTGCAGTTGAGATGATGAGATGTCTCCATTTCAATGTCAAGCAATGTCAAACCAACGGTTACAGCATGTTCACGCAGCATAAAATTATCATAGTTAACAGGCAATTAGACAAAGATCAAGCAGGGAATGATGATGGAGGATGAAAAGAGTTACAACACCAAACTCATCATTCATTTCAGTGGAGCCCCACATAGTAATCTACTCGTGGTAGACGCAGGACTAATTAAATTTCGTCGGGACATTGACATTGTGTTCCAGCCAGTGGTGCCACAGTCCGAGGAGCAAAAGTTCCCCTTTATATCCAATTTTTCCCTTCATACAAGAAGTCCTAGAATATTAATTATGATGATAAGAATGATAACAGTTGGGCTGAAAAGTTCGTAGGCTGACTCATAGATGGCGTTACTAGAATTAAATCCATGTGATTTTTACTTAGTACTAACCTTCAAAAGATACGTGTATAAATTTCACAGCTGCCGGATAATTAGTTCGTGAGATATAGCATTGTGAGTGAAGCAGCTTTTGCTATTGTGAAAAAATGGATAAAAAAGAATTTCGTGTGTTAATAAAGCATTGCTTTTTGGCGAAAAAAAAATACTGTTGAAGCCAAGGCTTGGCTTGATAAACATTGTTCGGACTCTGCACCAGGAAAATCAACCGTTGAGAAGTGGTTTGCTAAATTTAAACGAGGCGAAATGAGCATCGAAGACGATGCACGCAGTGGACGCCCCAAAGAGGCTGTTACCGACGAAAACATCAAAAAAGTCCACAAAATAATTTTAAATGATCGTAAAGTGAAGTTGATCGAGATAGCTGAGACTTTAAAAATATCAAAGGAACGTGTTGGACATATTGTGCATGAATATTTGAACATGCGAAAGCTGTGTGCAAAATGGGTGCCGCGCGTGCTCACAATCGATCAAAAGCAACAACGTTTTGATTATTCGGAGCAATGTTTAGCGATATTCAACCGTAATAAAATTGCTTCCCCATCCACCATATTCTCCAGATCTGGTCCCCAGTGACTTTTTCCTGTTTGCAGACCTTAAAAGAATGCTCGCTGGAAAGAAATTTACCACTGATGAAGAGGTAATCGCCGAAACTGAGGCCTATTTTGAGGCTAAAGAGAAATCGTACTATAAAAATGGCATCGAAAAATTGTATGACCGCTATAATCGTTGTATCGCCTTCGAAGGCAACTATATTGAATAATAAAATCGAATTTTGTCAAAAAAATATTTTTTACTATGTTAGCCTACGAACTTTTCAGCCCAACTGTTAAGTAGTAGTATTTTCTTTTGTTCATGATTTACATTAAAGATGTTAAAATATTAATCACATGGGCCAGATGCCTCACGTTCTAACCCTGGTCAGGCATGAATTTGCTATTGTCTTTGTTCCATTGGCCATTTCAGAAGTTCATCATTCATCATGTATTGTTGCTATTAGCAGATGAAGAAAAGTTACAATATAGGAATGTAAATAGATATATAAACTTCTACTCAATGGAATAGAGATAAGAAGGAAATTGTAATCTAAAATAATCTGTACTAATACTGAGTCTGATGCCTTATTCCCTTTTCACATATAATTCTGTCAGAATTTCCCTGCGAAAGTAAAATTGTACCTTCATGAGGTAACACTGATCCCAGCATGGAAGCAGAGACCTCAAGATACAGACTGGAAACGATGCACTTTTGTTTGAAGCCGCGCATCTTCGCTCGCGCATAGCCAATGGTAGAAATATGGCGGAGCTGCACATTACAGCTTGTTATTGTTTTCATATTTATGAATAAATTATTTGTTCTCGCTTGTGGAGTGCAATATGTAGAGTTATATCCTTCTTAATAAACTTAAATATTGCAATTTCGTGTGGTGCAATGACTCACAATCTTCAAATAAGTGGAAATATGAAGGTACGTTCGCAGGCGTGATAGTATCCCCCGGGTTTGAAATTTTTTGCTTCAAGTTGACCCAGGTAAAAGGCTCATGTTTCCAGTGTGCTATCTGTGCATGGAAGCAAGTAAACATTATTGCGGCTTACCTGGAAAAACGTCGGCATTAGAGCTAAACAGGACGCACAACCCCGTCTCGTAGTTGATGGATTGGCACGAATCGTTCATCTGGCATGTCTCGAGACAGTCCGTGAGCATCAGCGTCCCCGGGAGGGAGTCCATCATCTCCGTCGGGGCGGTGTACACGTAGCCGGTGACGATCTCGAAGCCGATCATCTCCGGGTCGCAGTCCTCTATCGCGTCGTCCGCGAAGCTGGGTCGTATGGCGGCTCCGGAGAGCAGGAAGAGAGCTGCAGCCACCAAGTGGGCTAGCCGGACGGCCGTCGTCATCCTGGAGTGGTGTCCGTCCGATTCTAGAATGACCTGGAAAGGAAAGAAGCCGATCGTTTATCTCTTGTTAACACAGACAATTGACGACAGGCACGTATTTAGAACTTTATATCGGGAGGGGTCCGAACCAAATGTCTGACATGTAATAATAATAGTAATACAGTTGATAATTAATCGTTTATTAGTAATAACATTATTATAATAGGCCAATTAATATTTGTTCTTGGGCCTCCCCGATGGCGCAGTGGTAGCGTCGCCGCCTTGTAATCAAGGGGTCCCGGGCTCGATACCCAGTGGAGGCGCAAGTGGTTCGGATCCCACTTTAAACTGTAGGTCCAGTCCCGATTAGCCTTGCTGTGCATAAAAGTGGACTTAAAATACCAACCAACTTAATATTTGTTCTTATTAGATGAACAGGTAAAAAGATAAAACAAGAATAGAAATTGGACATTCCATGTCAAAGGGCCCATGGACCTAAATTTTTAAAACTAAATGAAATGCTGTAATTTTATTCTGTGTGTCAACAATCTAGATTTGTAATTTGGATAAAACTTCAAGTATACATATTTTAAGTTAGAAGGTACAAAGTGTTTTACATATTGTTCGTTTATTGTAACTTTTTGATTTACTTTTGTTTTGTATTGTGTCCCACCCATGGCACTAAGAGACAATAAATTTCTCCTTTAAGTGTTACATGGAGAGAGAAGATGAACTGAGAGAGAGAGAGAGAGAGAGAGAGAGAGAGAGAGAGAGAGATAGTGAGCTTTCTTTCTCTCTTTCTCGCTCACTTTCTTGGAAAGGGAGAGAAAGAAAGTGAAAAACGAAAAAGAGAAAAGTTGTTGTTTTTTTCTCCTCCTTTTTACTTCCCCTTCAACCCTATTAGAATATTAAAAGGTCAATTACCTTCTCCTTTTTGCCTCAAATAATATATTTTTCATAATTTGAAATTTCACAGAAATTAAAATAAATGTCTTATTAAGTAACGACGCAGTGTTTTGTCTGTCCCACCCGTGACACAAAATTGTTCACTTGTAGCTATAAGTATTTTAATGGTAGTTGTGTTTAGTGAACAATGTTTAGTTTCATAATTGCACAGATACTGTAAGAAAGATATTTAAATATCGGCAGAATAGTTATTTTAATGCCAAAAATATAGTCTTTGTGTCTCGCCCGTGACAATGGAATGCCCAGATAAAAGAACAGCAAGTATTCATTATCTGGCTTATGTCTATTTAAGATCACTAAAATTTATATGAAAGCAACTGTCCTAGCAAAGAAATTAATGTCAAGTACAACCTTAAATAGAATATTTAAGAATATCCACAAAAAAAAATAGTAGGTTCAGTTGGTGAAAAGTAAAGTCCATGATCATTATTTTTATGCGAATTATTATTAGTAAGTTGTAAGTTCTGCGAAAATAAATCGACTTCATATTATACCGCAGGAAACAAGTATTTTGCTTTTTGAATTTTGGAGTTGGCTAGTCTTTCGAAGGTTTCCGAACCCCTTGTACCTCCATAAAATACGCCCTTGAATGACGACACTTTGATTAAACAATATATTGATTCAGCGACGTGCCATGCCTCCGCCGAAATATCTTCGAAATACTACTATTAAAAATAAACCTTGAAAAAGTAGCTTTCTTTGGGCGCTTCCATATCAATTTGATTCCCAAATATCTAAATTCGAAGTTTGTTTTTTGGACTGAAACCACAGTTCAAAATGGGATCCGTAGCACTATGTGCCTCGAACCCGGGACTCCTTGATTAAAAGCAGACTAAGTCTCTAAATATATTGCCTACAGCTGACTGCAGTCTATTGCAGTTTTATATCTTGGATTTTATTTTTGTATGGTCTGAATCTGGGAACGTAATATATCCCATATTAGAAAGGTTGGTAAAGAATGTCCTCTTACCGCTACATACTACGTATGTAGTTCGAAGCCCAGCATGGGCATGGATGTTTGTGAGTGTCCATTCATTAATTTCATCATATCATCACTGATCCCAATCTTTGCAAATTAGCCAAAAGTAGCACAAAGGCGAAGTAAAATAAAGCAAATCAATCAATAAATCAATCGAGAGTGAGACTTAAAAGGTATTACCGAATATCCATGCAGTTATCAGCAATTGAAACGCTATAATTATGGAATTAATTAATGTATACTTCAGTGAATAAATATGTCCCGCAAGACAAAGGATACGAATTCTGTTTCAAAGATTTTGTACAAGAATTCAACTTTACTCCAACATTTTACAAGTGCCTCAAGGCTAGAGCAGCAAAGTCGGCCATTTTCGTGTCGTAAATAAACTTTTTTGAAGAAAAAAGCTACCAGTCGACCGAAGTATCTTGTTTTAAAGACGTTCACTGTTTCGGGGCAATATTGTTGAAAGGTCAAGTTCACTGTTAAAGAGAGGAAACGTGTGCAAGACAAGACCTAACCTTGTTTGCGTAAGAGGCTAATATATTAAGACGCAAGCAAGAAACTGAGGAAGTGCAAGTTCGAGACGTGCAAAAGGGATTGTTGTTACCCGGCGCTTGCTAATTGAGTCACGTCTTACCAATTGCTCGAATTACTTTGTCGGTCTCATTCTCGCGTCTGCATTGCTCTGAAGAAACTGACGGAGGGAAATTGGCTACAAATTCGTGAAACGAAAGCAACTCTGCAGTTGGGGAATTCTGGGTCAGTGATGCGACCAAACACTGTCGTTCTTTCTTGAACTTGTAATGACCAGTAGCATCCCTTTTGCCCGTCGGCTGGTAACTAACTTATAGTTTCCGTTGGCTGGTCGAGCAGTCTGCCTGTTTTGTGGCCATATTTCGTTTGTGTATGTTGTTATCCACTTACTTATCTTTTTCCTTTGCTCTTCCCCTTCGTAATTATATTGTTTTGTTGTCTTGATTATTAAAAATCTTGTCTTTGTTCTTTTCTTTGTAACCATTTTTTTTCATTTTTTTTATTGTATTTTCTTTCTTTTTTATGATTTTGTTTATGTTCACCAGGTAAATGTCAAACGGGGTTAGGTGGGAGAACAGCCACAGGCTGAACCTCGCCCTTTAATAAAGAAAATTTGAATTTGAATTGTTATATATAATTAGCAAACCTTCGTTCAGTTTTTCGTGTAGGGGTTCGAAAAATGAATTTATGAGTAAAATGAATACGTAATTTGAATTGCTGTTTTAAATCCACTTTATTCACAGAAGGGCTAATCGCAACTGGACCTACAGTGGGATAACACAAGTTTAAAAAATCATAAGCCCACATTCTTTATTGACATGCCACTGATGGCCGTTGATCACGCGTCTCTCAAAAACAAGAAGCAACCTGGTATGTCTATTCACAGAACCTCTATGTCATTGGCTGGTTTCAGACGATTAAAAATCGAACATTATTGAGCTGCGTCATTGCACAAATGATCGATTAACATCGTAGCATATTAAAAGTTCCTGACGTAGCATTAAATCATGCAATCCCAGCCGGCGTCTTTGAGGAAGCACAGTACCAGTAGCAGGACCAGTTCATGTTTTGCCACCTCATTGTTGAGAAAACCCTTGTAGTGCATTATCCACATGTCATCGTAAAGACCGGGAAAATGGCAGCGCAGAATTACGATTCTATTTAATTGGTGGAAGTGGGTGTGAGGAAGAGATGCCGATGGATCCAGTTGTCATTGTGCCCATGGCTACACTGGATGGTCTGCACGTGTATTGTCCTTTCTTCTGCTCCTTCTTGAGTCGCTGTGGGAATATTCCCTGGAGGATATTGCTCCGTGAACATCGTGGAACTCTTCTTGCGCAACTGCCTCGTAAAATTCAGGAAGTCTTCAAACATGAGAGAGAGTGCTTAAGGACCTTATGATATATGTCCTTATTATGAGTACATTTTTGCTTTCAAGCCATGAGTTTCAGATTTTACACTTTCCTTGACAGGTACGTAATCTGGAAATCAATAAAACGGTTCGTTAAAGAGACAATGTTGATGGGCTATGGTATAAAGTGTAGTAGGATTTCGATATGGAAGCATTAACTGTTAGAATAAGCTATTGCATTATAATCAACGGGTCGCAGGTTCGTTCTCCGCTGGAGACATGTTGCACTTTGGTTAGGATCCTAATATAACCTGTATTGAATTGCACTGAATTATTTAAATTAAGAGGCATTCAATTCGTAGAACATCCTAATAGCCAGCTCAGTTGTAATGAAAAATTAAATTTCTAAAATAAAAATATTTGTCGGAAATCTAACTTGTGGATTTGTTAATTGTCGAATCCTAATCAGTTGATTGTGTTGAAGATTATATTCCAAATTATTTTAGATCATAAGATAACTAGACTATCAATAATGGGTATCAGAGGCGTCAACTTCATATTCCCTTTTTGGGGGATGAGATAGAAAAAATGGAAGAATCCGAGCCCTGTTTGTTGTAAATAAATGTATAAAGCCCATTACTTCGATTGTCAGCAATCGCCCTGCAACATTAATTCAGTAAGTTGTTCTCGCCTGTGAATTGATTCTTTGGTTTCGAGCGCTCTGGCGAGGAACGGGATGGGAACCCACGACTACGAGCCTATTTAGTTGTTTATTTGTTTTTTATGTATATATTTATGTATATATATTGTTTCTAATATATATATTGGAAACAATAATTTTAATGGAAACATTACTGTGGAGTCAAAAGTATTTGTAACTTAACCATTTAAGTGCAAGTGGAACAAAATACACTGGTTTAAAAACAAGTTTTCTAACAAGATCTCTTTTTCCTTTAGTTGGCTAGCTACCGCGCAGTTCTATTCAATCGGCCTTTTGTATGAGTAAGCTCCCTGAGATTAACTAGTAAAGTACGAGTAGATAATCTTGGAAACTAATGTCTTGATAATTTTGAGAATGAAAGCTTAGCCTTGTTTTTGTCATGTACTGTATTTCTATCCATTTAAAATAAGGACTTTTACCTGAGAGTTAATCCAAGAAGGGAGAGCATATAATTTGATGTGTCTTGAATGAAAGGGAAATTCAACTGCAGTAGACTTCTCGAGGGCCTTTGATGATGTACCACCACAATATTGGAAGGATGCTCCACCACCGAAGAAAGAGTACCCAGAAAAACAACATGAACCTGCAGCAACATGCCAAGTGTTAACGAAGCCTGTTCACTCAACTATCCCGCTTTTTTACATTTTCCCCTCCACTAACTATCCGCTAATGAAATTTGTGTGCGTCGTGCAACTCAAGCAAAGGAATCCGTGTTCTTTTTCTAGAAGCGCCTGTTTGCAGAATAAAAGAGGCAGCGAGCGAGTCATTGAAGATTGGTCAGTACCTTCCACTTGAAACGGCGGCACAGGATAGGCCTCAGGTGGAGACAACCGCCCACACCTCCCCTTTCCCCCCACAGTATCAAAGTACTAATTATTGATGGCAACTGAACCATTGCCAATCCGTGTTTTTCATTCCCTTGCACTGCTTTTATAAGAGCCATACTGTGCTCTCTGTGGCCTTCAACTAAACAAAACTAAGTGGGCAAGAAGAGGATCTTGCAACGTTTTTCTCTTTTTTTTGTCGGCATTAGACCAAAAAGTCAAAGAAGAAAGGTTGGAAAGGAAACCCTACCCTTAATAGATCAACGCTTTCAAAAGTTCAATGTCTGGTATCAATGGAGGTCTACGTCAGGAAAAAAGCAGACGACTCATTGAAGTAAGAATGGGCTATATTGAGCGGCACCCTTTGGTACGTTATATTGAAGTATGCATCTCTCTGGTTGTGTTGCCATATGAGAAGATACGAATTTGGTTTCGGTTGGTGTTGACGTGTGAATGTAGTCCTTTTTTCTCAAGTTTTTGACCAGCAGTGAAACTTCAAGATTACATTTTTTCTATCTAAGTTGCCATTATTAATGTGCTTTTGTACTAAAACGTTGTTCTCTTTTTGTGAACTGGAGCTTATTGTGTGCTGTCTTTTTTCTCAGAAGATTGCAACGCGATAACTTGTTTGTTTTGCTTGTATTCTCATATTTGCCATGATCAGTGAAGCCCATACAAATTTAAAGGAATCAAATTGACAAATATCTCATTAGAACATGCTCCAAGATAACAGGCAAAATTGCAAATGGGTGGTTGTAGATCTACAAACAGTACTGAGAATTCGTTTGCCGAAACCTCAAGTATTAATGGATCGAGTTTCTATTTCTAGCCGCACTAGATTTTGAATGAATCAAATGTACAAGCAACGTAGGAAATGGTACAGATGATTATTCAAGAAGCTGGCTATCGTTACAGATACTTGTCCGGTAGTTATATATCCCTTATTGGGCTGATGATGAGAATTTGGGGCGATCGGTTTAGAGGTCTACGCACAACTCGAAATGCATAATATCAAGATTGATGCACTTTTAGTTCTGTTAAACTTGCTCTGTTTATTAATATTTTTTATTGAATGTCTTATCCCATTTTTTAGTATCTCTGCCATCTTGTAAGTTTATACTATGTGTCCGCTATGCATAACTACTGCAATAAAGCTTTGTATGCTGTTGTCAGCGGTTTGATTTCCTACAATAAATAATAATAATAATAAATTACACAGGTAAACGTGTAGGTTTGGTTTCTTTGAAACGGTCGTGTCTGATCTCCTCAATTCATGCATTTCTCTGTGTATTTCGATGTATTAAAACTGCATCATTAGCAGTTGATTCGCTTTAATGTATTAATGGAATCAACATTTTTGTCAATTGACATAGTTTGGGTTCTATGTTTGTTTAAATCGATACAGGTCCTTTGCCAGGACTACAATTAGATATATATTACAATATTACAGAAATTTGATTTAATATGCTGTGATAAAGAATCACTCTAAGAAAGCAGGCAAGCCTTCGCCTTCGAAAGGTTTGTCTGCTCTGACGTCAGTCTTGTTACAACGTGAAAGAAAAAATCATGTTAATAGGGAAATTACATATCATCTATACGGATAAGAGTTAACTGTTAAAGCGATAATTGTACTGGAAAAGTCCATGATGAAGAGGCTAGTAGGTGTTAATACAGCAGCAGTGAAAGCAAGCGTGCTTGATGCCTCGCGTCGTATTGTAGAATGCTTAATGTGGGTGCCACTTAGCTAGATTGAATTGGTTTCGAGGTCGTGGGAAGATTCAAACGATCTCCCAAACTGATCGCTACTGCACTCTGTCTCACGTTCAAGTGCGGTTAGATGAACTACATCATTGCAAGAGCAGTTTCAAAGCGAAGCTGTGCTTCTTTCTGTTTTTTCAGGCAACCTTAGAAATAAACTAACATCATATCAAAAATAATCTGCGCTTTATTCACCTGCCACTCTGATAAACAACGCCCAATTTCCACTGAACGTAATTAACACGTGCAATACAGTATATAATCGCATTAGGATTTTATGAAGTATTATGTGGGAACTTGAATTGATAATTTAAGTAACGACAATTTCAGATTAATTTTATTCGTTGTCATTTTTTTCTACCCGTTTATTGCACATGCAAAGTTACAATATCCTAAATAATTTCTAAACTTTGAAGGTGATGCTATGCACAGAAAAATAAATGCATCGGTTGAAACAAAAAAAATCATAATATTTGTACCTCAGACCAAATTTTTGAATTCATCGTCAAGAAAGATGGATGAAGGTGCATCAAGAAACGCATAAGCACACCTCAACATATAGGAAGATATACCTACTTGCATCATACTTTGGCGTTACCTTTAAAAATGATATACAAAATGATATACAAAAACGCATCAAACTGTAAACCTGATTCTTTGGAAATACAAAATAATAATAATAATAATAATAATAATAAAATTATTTGAAAATGGATTTGATGTATTTAGTTTTCTGTGTGTAGAGTTTAGATGTGGCGATGCGTAAAACAAGCATAGGTTGCAACATCTGTCATTTTTTAACTTAGACCTTAGCAAACCAACCCCACTTTTTTTTACACCCATAGAATATAGAGGAGGGTATTGTAGAGTTCAGCTATAAGTATGAATTGATAACGTGATGTGTAACGAGATTATCAGAGGAGGTGCTGACCATCTGCTCGTAAGGTATTTACTTTTTTGCAGGGAAGAGATCGTGTTGAAGGAGATTTCGAGGAAAAGAGCCTCTTACCAGCCTGAATTAGGAGCATTCCAGCGTTTGGATTAAAAAATTAATAATGAAGTGATTGCAGATAATTATGAAGTACGGTATTTGCCGCCGTATGAGATGCATTTTCCCCTTTAGAAATAGGTTTGAAAAACAGGGTACGTCTTATACGCCGATACTCAGGTTACACCATCAGTACGTCGTTGCCTTGTAATCCAGGAGTCCCGGGTTCGATACCCGGTGGAGGTACATAGTGGTTCGGATCCCACTTTAAACTGTAGGTCCAGTCTCAATTAGTCTATCTCTGCATTAAAGTGGACTTAAGAAATAACTCAAACTCAATACACCATCAGGAGGAAGTTTGTGAATGGGTCAAAGCTTCATGGGATGCTGTGAGAACTAAGACAGTGGTTAACATAATTTAAGAAGTGTGGAATTAGTAATGCACTGGATGTTACAGAGGACAATTTGTTTCAAGTTACTCTTTATTTAGCCCTGGATATGAATGTCTGGTTTTTGACGAAGGAGATTTGTTGAAAGTATACCTACACATTACTTATACTTGAAATACTGTAAATTAATTATAATATTCAGTGATAGAACTTTTTCCTCAAAAATATGCATAAAACTTATATGCCGTCAAATACGGTATTTTGTGGTGTTTGCTTTTTTTATTTTAAACGAGAATTATGGCAGAACGTGAATGCATGAAATGCATTAACTAAAATGTGTTATGTGTGTAACGCTTTAAAAATGTGGCCAAATTTCATTTGTCTTGCAAGAATATAGGCTTCATATGATTATCATTTTTGTTGGTGATGTATGCAAATTGTAAGCATTAGCAGACATTTATACCTTAATGCAATTAAAAACAATAATTATTTTCTGGATTGGTTCATTTGGTTTTTTACATGGAGTAGGACCACTTTTTGTGGAATTCTCCATTAGTGTCATTTGAAGTTGCGTTCCCTCCGCAGGCAGATAGCCACAAGACCACCGTGACAGTGTATTGTAGCAGCCGTTGCAACGACCAGCGCTTGGGGTCATGGAGTCGAGGAAGTGATACACATTCGACAGAGAGAGCAGTCAGCAGCCGGGAAACTCTCCCACAATCATCGCAAGATCCTTGTAGTGAATGCAAGCTGTGTAGACCTTGAGAAAATCCCCCAGCAGAAGTGCAAAAGCCGAACAAAAGTCGTCGCGATTTACGAGCTCATTATCGAAGAACACTGAAAGAGTCCAGTTATACTGTTCGATTCACGCCACGAAACCGCGCAAGCGAAAACAGCCGTCGAATAATTCTGTCGCGGAAAGAAAACAAGGTCATGTTTTCGCAAGGGAAAAACAAAGGCTCCCGTAACTGTTTATTGAAAAGGGCGTTTCTTTTCTCCATTGAGGAAACTTCATAATAAGATACTCTTGTACCGAATTTCAACGTTAACAATTTTCTTTCAATGCAACCCACTTTGTAGCCAATTTTTTTGTGGTTTTTTCCTAGGCTGAAAGGACATTTGAACTTAACGGTCGTAAAATTTTAATTGTTTCGAAGTGTTGTGCTTCAGAATTCTCAGAAGATATGCTTTCCTTATTAAGTTCTAATAATTCGCATTACGTGACGTTTTGAAATACGGAAGTTTTCATTACGTTCAGTTTTCCTTTCTTATTGAAATCTATGGAAAAATTCACGAGTACCGTAGGAACTACAATCAGCTTTCAGTAGTTCGGCGGAGAATGCATAAGTTCTAGATGGAATTAGCATTGGAAATTGTGGACGAGTATGTACATTGTATCACAGCGCGCTACGACGCCAGGGGTCTCGGGTTCGAATCCCGGCCTGGACATTGGTGTTATTTTTTAGTGTCCCTTCATCAGTGTCCCTTTGAGTGTCCCATCATATCATCACTCATCCTCATCGTCGCGATTAGCTCAAAGTGGCAGAAATGCCGCGCTAAACATAAGTACAAAATGAAGGACACGCACATTTGGGATATGCTAACTTTATCGAAAACTCGATTCAGAAAGAAACAAGATTTTAAAGCACGTTGAAGCTTATTGCTTTGGTGTATTTTTACTTTGCTTTTCTGTCACTTGGTTAATCGCGAAGGTGAGGATGAAGGGTGATAAGATGAAATTGTTGATGTGACAGTCACAAACACACATGGAGAGGCCACAATGTGGAAGCCCCACAGAAGATTATAGTAGCTGTGGGTCCAGACGCCAGAGCCTCGTTAGTCCACAACGTACAGTCCAAATCTAGGGTGTGCTACGTGGAAGAGAAGTTGATATTTTGATATTTGAGTGCCTACATCCCATGTATCATTGTTTTTGTCTCATCTTCTATTTCACCAGTACTTGATTCATCCTCGTCGTCGCGATTAACCAAAGAGATGGTAATAACGAGTGGAAAGCATTGGCATTTCGGTACATTAGACAAAAGAACAAATACGGTAGAACACACATATATCTGCCAGGATTCGAACGTAGAACGTCTAGAATGTTAATCAAACGCACATAACGCTGTACCACCAAGGCAATTAGCTAGAATGTCCAGCGCCAATATAAACAAGTCGTGAATGTTTTACTGGTCAAGAATAACTGCGAAGCTACATAAACACCAAATTGTAATTCTTGTTCAAGATGAAGGTATTTCTCCTTTACGATACCATTGTGAGCGTGGATGTTTTGGGCCGGTTTTCCCGCTGGATCTCTGAGCGATCTGACCTTACAACAGGTCCAGAGAGCCCCGGAAGCCGGTCTGTTGAATGGAGATGAGGCCCAGCACACGAGGAGGAGGTAGGTGCTGGAGAAATTTATTGCCCAAACAATTACTCCAATGTCCCGCAAGCTGACCGTCGTGTCCGCTATCTCAAGACCGCGAGATATTTGTATGTAAAGTGCTTTTTGGCTGTCCCGAGGCGAGAGCAACAATGTGCTTCAATGGGAGGAGGAAACTGGCTCCTTCGCAGGTTGCTCGACGGCTTGGTGCCTCGTGCGGAACCGTATGGAGGGCTTTCAAATAATAATAGTTTTGTGGTAGGTCAGTAGTGTTTTTTGCACCTGTAACATTCCTGTTTAGCTGTTTTCACATATTATGTTTTTCTATTTTACCGTGACCAAGACGGTCTTTTAAAACTCGAGAGAGCCCTCAATAATATTTAGAAGAGACCAGACTCGGTCTCCTTCGAGATTTCCTAAAGTTTGATATATTTGAAAGTAGTGTTGTGGATAAAGTGTCTAAGTAGCACTTAGTTTTAAATCGTCTATTCAATAAGCGTCGCCTACAAAGTGTAAGTTTCAATATGGCTACCGAGCGTAGAACTGCAGCGAGTCTAAGCGTAAACTTGTCGTACCGTCCACCTCTCTACAACTCCACTTATGCCGTGGCATCGGATTATAACAGGAAAGGAGGGTGCTCAATGCGGCACAAGCTGCCGATTCGGACCACAGATTGATCTCGATTCCAAAGTGAGCTGGAGTGGTTAAGCCCGACTTCATGTTCTTCATCGCTAATACCTTGTAATGTCCTTCGATATATGGTTTGATATGGGCCAGCTATTTTTCATCCAGAACCGCACCATCTTAAGATGATATGTGTGGAGAAAACACGGAACCTAAGTTTAGACTGCGATCCGAACTACTATGTGCCTCCACCGGGTTCTGAACCCGGGACTTCTTGATTACAAGGCGAAGATGCCATCGGGAAGGCAAAAGTGTTCAGTGCTCTAATAGTTTTCTCCGAATGTATTCACTCTTTTAAGTGTTGAGGTAAGATAATTGATACAATTTATGTGCTAGCAATGTGATGTTTGACGTAACCTTATTGTATGTGTGTATGTAGAAAATACTTTATACCAGTGGTTCCCAAAGTGTGCGCCGCGAAATGTTCCAATATTTTCACTGAAATTATATAATTGTTCCATATATGTGCTTGTTTAGTACTTTTTTTATTACATATGAAATGTTTCTGAATTTCGAATGTCTTTTTAATTTTTTAACTTAAGGCAAGCACCCTTATGACACTAACAGAGGGTTGCATTCTGACTTGGGTGTCGCGGAAAAATATTGAAACGCTAAGGGCGCCGTGAAATAAAAATGTTTGGGAACCCTTGCTTTATACAATTTCAAACTTGCAGATAACTTTACTGACGAAAATGCCTTGATACAAATGCGAACAATTTGCCTCAAAAAGCATTGTTCAGAAAACTTATAATAATACCACTATATATAATATATATATATATATATATATATATATATATATATATATATATATATATATATATAATACAACCACTAATTTCCTTGTTACAAGTAAAATAGTGAAACGTGCAACACTGTGATATGGCAGTTTTTCAGTTGCAATGTCTCTCTCACAGTGTCACTGTCACCGTTACTCTCAACATCAAATCTAGGAGCCCCCGACCTGAAACTACGTGACAAACCCGCTATACTAGACACGGTAATTACTGTGGTACAATGAAGAAGGCATGGCTGGAAAAAAATACGCAAATTTTGTTGTGAGGTGTCTGTGAAATGCTGGAAATATGAACTCATACCCACGAGTACGCAAAGTTACACTAAGCTTGATAGGGAAAGGACGATAGATGGTCAGATAAAACACCAGCAGGTACTGCCAACAAGCAATACACATATATATTTTTTGTAAGGTATCATCACAGACCTCACGTCACCAGTTAAGGATTAAAATATCAAGTTTGAATTTGGATTTGTTTTAACCTGCAACACACGATAGCGTATGCAGAATTCGTCGAACTCGGCTCATGGTTTAGGCACTGGAGGGCTTGGATTGTGAACTTGCCACCCAGACACACGAAACGGACTCTCCTGTGCTATTCATGTGGATGATGTGAGTCTTCCTGGGTCTTCTCGGAACTTCAGAGTTTAATGACGGCTTCTGCAGCATCGAACATGTAGCATCTGGGAATTTCTAACTTCGTGCTGTCACTCCTCTGCTGGATTGAGTTGTTCAAACGCATTCTGTGATCTGATGAAGGAAAGACTCCTATTTCTTTTTTTTCTGAGGGGCGGACAAATGCTTATTTACTTGTTGGGGATAATACAGTGGTAAATTTACTGGAATTCACTTACTTGAGGAGTCAATTCTCGAGGCTTTTCCGTTGCGAGCGATCAACCGTAATAGATAATGCAGGGCTTCCACTGACTTAGAAATCATGGTAAACGTAGAAAAGGAAGCTTTTTCATTTTCAAGATTGGGAACTAGAAATGCATTTCAGTCGTTCCTCCCAACAGTTTTTTTTAAGTGATTCATATAAAAATGTTCCTCAACTTTTTGTCATTTATCTTCAAGTGTGTCGAACCAACTTGATTAAGTGCCTCCCTGATGGCGTTACTGATAACGTCGTCGCCTTGTAATTAAGATGTGGTGGCACTTTGCAGTGGTTCGGATCCCAGTTCAAACTGTAGGACAAGTCCTGATTAGCCTATCTGTGCATAAAGTGGTCTTAAAACCAACTCAAACAACGTCAATATGATTAATTTGATTAACATGCAAAGTTGAAGATGTAGCACTCATTTAATAGTATGTTAAATCATTTTAAAAGCCGCTGTGGTCCAGTGGGTAGCGTCTGACTCCATCGCGGTAGACATCATACAGTGTACATTATAGAGTGTTCTGGAAAGTTATTTAAAAGTGTCTGGAAATCCTGGAATTATGAATGGGAACTCTGGTATAGTGTGTGTTCAAAAAGTTACGGTAGAAAGAATACCCTACGCTTGTTTTCCAGCATACCGAAGCGAGTGCAAGTGGTGTCTTGTGTGTATATATTTAGAGTATCAAAGCAGTTTGCCATTCCATGAATTCTACGTTACATTTCTTACTAGTTGTTTGTCTGCTCAGTGAACAATGTTGCATATAGAGTACGTTTCCGGTATTTTCTAGAGAGTACATGCATCTTTCGTCTCTTCGGAGATGCCTAGCCGTCGGCGGAACGATGGATAATGGGCTCAGTGACTGCAAGAAATTCTGGCTCTTGAATAGTTGCATGCAAAGCGTGTAATTAATGGAATCTTCGCTTTGAATCTTAATGCTTCTTTGCAGCTAATGAAGCATAGAAGCGAAGGTTGTGACAGATTCTCGCCTTGTAGTGACTTGTTTTTGTGTTCCATCACATGCAGATGCACCTGTTTGGTTACCCAGGTCATCCTCAGCAGCAGAGATCAGAGGCGTCGCCAAGGAATTGCGTTCGGTTTGGCTCAAGGGTGGGCGAAATATTTTCAGATGCTTTGGTTGTCATGACTGCTTTGATTCTTTTCTTTTTTTCCTTGTTTTACGAACCTTTTTCACTTGCTTTCTGTTTATCTTTTTTATTTCCCTTTTCCTCTCTTTCTCTTTTTCTTTCTCCCTCTTTTCATATATATTTTATTTTTCTCCGCCTGTTTTATCTTCCATTATTATCTTCCTCGTTTCTTACCTTTTTCTTCTTTTCTTTTTCTTTGTCCCTCTGTTTCTCTTTTTTATTCCTCTGTTTCCCGTTTTTATTCTGTATTTCTATTATTCCTTCACTTTCTTTCTTTATGCCTCCTTTTCTTACAGTATTTCTCCATTTTCTTTCTCTTTTCCTTATTCCGTCTGTTCCTTTCTTTTTCCTTATTTTTCTATCTCTCTCTTCGTTTGATTTCTCTATTTTTTCTCTTCTGTTTCTTTATCTTTTCATTTCTTTTTCTTCTTACCGATGTTTCTCTTTCATTTTATTCTTGCGTTTCTCTTTGTTATTCTTCATTTTTAACCTTCCGTCTCTCCTGTTTCAGTCTTCCGTTTCTCTAACCTTTCTTTCATTCTGACTTCCTTTCTTACTCTGTTTCATCAGTTTCCTTTATTTTTATTTCTCTTTTCATTATTTATTTCTCCTTATGTTTCTCGTCCTATTTATTCTTTTGTTTCTCCTTGGCATTCTTTATTTCTATTCTTCCTTTCCTTTTCTTTCCTTCTTCTATCCTCGTCTTTCTTTCTTATTTCTTATCCTCTTTCTTTGTCTATATCACTTGCTAATAATTCTGGTGGCATGTACCCTTCCTGGTAGAGATCAGCTTGACTTAATGAAGTTACGGATCTGGATGTAGAAGATCGGACTATGAATATGATGCTTCGCTGATTTATTCTAAATCCAAAGTGACTCATTTCCTGAGTGCCGGTCGTCTTGTGCGTTTTATTGTTATTAACGCCTCGGTTTATAGACAGGATGATGTCAGTCTAGGCTTGTCGGCTTAACGGGTGTGTCAGGAATCCCAACCGGTCCTTCGAGATCTTTCTCCCCCCCCCCCCCTCCTTGCGTATTAGAAGTTAGGCCATAAAGGGAAGTATATCAGTGTTGCAACGTGAAGGGAAATTGCCCAGTCCCGGGAAAATTCAGAAAAAAAATTGTTGTGAAAAGCGGATGGAGAAATTATAAAGACTTTTTAAGGTGTCTGGCATCACATATTAGCGTGTTTCTGTCATTTGTTCCGTGATTACTCCCTTTCAAAAACAAATCTTAATTACAATTTTAAATTTATCTTCGGAACAATCAATATATTTCCATCATTCTCTGATAAAAGGTAAAGCTATCCCCTGTCCGTTGCACTTTTGGGATGAGGGGTGTGGAGGTAGGATTCCACACATTCTCGATCGCGGTCACGTCGGAGGTGATGCGATCGCCATCAGCACTACGCTCTGGCTACCTGTAACCTCCCAGGATTCCCACCAGCTACTCGCTGATTAGGGGTAATCCCAAAACCGGGATATTGTCAGGAAAAGTCCTTTCTCAAACCATCCACCCCGCGAGTCGAACCAGTTGTTCATGCGTAACAGTCATATGACCGACCGATCGTCAGGAACCGCGCATTTTTTTCTTTCAATCATTTTGTAACTTTTAAAATTATTTCAATAACAGAACTAGCATAAGATAATCACTCTCTTGAGTGGATAACTGTTAGCGCTCTTGTGTTTGGTGCGAGCGGCTGTTCGATTCCTAGTCAAACCTCCAAAATGTCGCTGTTGACCCGGCATCGTGAGGCCCTTTGGGGAGCTACATGACAGTAATAGCAGCAGAGTCCGCTCTCAAAGACAGAAAACAACGGCGATGGAACTCGATCCTCCGACGACGCGTTACCGAGTGAAAACCTGCTTGTCTGCGGCGGAGTGGTCAGCGTCTCAACCTGCGGAGATCGAGATGCCAGGTTAGAACCTTGGTCAAGTCATGGACGTTTGCCCAATTATCCATTTTCTTACTATTCATCCTCTTCGTCGCGATTAACCCAAGGTGTAGAAAAGCGACGTAAAATAAATAGAACATTTATAGAAAAGGTGATTGGCAGTACTTGGACCTCAGAGTGCTGTTGTTTATGGTGGTTATCATATTTTGCATATTTTTGCACAAAATGTATACGTTCTTTATTCATTCAATCAGCTGTATTATTTTCATGAATTGGCGTTTTACAGGAGTGAATGAAGTGACAGAGATTCAAGATAAAGGGAAATATTAGTGTGAAAGAGGGAAATTTTGTACCTTAGATAGTGGCAACACTGCCATATAGTTGACTATATTATTAGTTCTGGAACACTAACCCGTACGTTGTGATAACCGAAGGACCCTTTTGGGAGGCAATGGGCGAACAGCTGTTTGTTGAAGGAGACTTGCTCTGAATGAACAGTATCCCTCTGGAGACCGTGCCCGTCGCAAGGACGTACCTCATCCGTAGCAACTCCACCATCTGGTGTTGGTTTTTACGCGAAAGGGTCATTGAGCTGGAGTACTTGCAAAATTTATAGTGTCGGGTTCTTGACGCACTTTGCATTTTGATCATTCTAAGTTTTTTCCCTCCCTCTTCTACTGATCTTCCAGTTGTAGTTTCCGTGAAGTCACATTTCTCAGAACAATCTTCATCCTCTCTTGCAACTAAATGACATTTTACTTCATTTGGTGGAAGTGTTGGGAAGAAGTTCAAGGTGAGAAAATTTAAAAGTTTGTGGCATATGAACTGTGATCATTTCTTTCCATGCACATATTTCACAATATTTTATTTACATTTGTCCACATTCGATCAAGAGCTTATGGCAGTGAGCTCATGTGAATTTTAGAACATTACAATTAGGCAGTAGAAACTTATTATGCAGTGAGTTGTTTAGGAGAAGCGGAAGGTTTCAACCTGAGCTAAGTCTCTAACTTGGTAATATGAATTTAGACCATTTCAATAGCCGATAATTACCTTGCAACACTAGTATGATGGCCCAACGTACTTCAAGAAGGATCAATTTAAACATACCAAACCTTGAAGATACACTTGGCCTGTTGATGCACTGGTGAGAGATAGTTAATTAATGCAGAAGAAAAAGATTGGATGAAACACTAGAGTTTTCGCTCCTGTTCATCCAACAGGAAACCCTGATACCCCATGACCGTGTTTGAGAGGAGGATTTAATATACCCAAATCTATCCCATTGTTTTAGTAATCATTGTGCATTAATTTTACAATAAAATGTATTAAGAACACGAAAACCGAACAAATACTGCAATGTTCAAGAGATAGATATACACGGTGGATATTATATAATCTAATTACTGTCAATGTATGATTATTTCGATGCCAAATTTAGATTTGCACCCCACGAAATTTCCTGAATTTTAGTTGTGCACTTTTATTCACAAACTCGTGAATATATCGTTTGTGTGTTGACTTTTTTATGTAGGTAAGTGTAATAATTCAAAAATAAAAGTGACCTCTCGAAGGGGTAGTAGTAACATTGCTGCCTTGTATAGTCAATGGGTCCCGGGTAGAAGCCCATAGTGGTTCGAATCCCACTTTAAGCTGCAGATCCAGTCCCGATTAGGCTATCTGTACATGAAGTGGGCTTAAAACAAAAATCTCAAAAATAAAAGTCCAGTAAATAAATATTAAATGTAATAAGAAACATATTATGAATATTAGAATTAACAAGGTCGTTAGTACTAGTAATAATAATAATAATAGGACAAGACAACAGCTATTAAAATTTTAGTACCTCTGGACAACTGAAAATTCATGTTCCTTATGTGTATATACACACACACGCGACCATGCCGAAACCAATAGTTTTGTTCGTGTAAAGGTTTCGCATCTTTAGGAGACAAAGCGCGACCGATGAGCCAACCCGAGGTGACAAGTAACTTGAGATTTTTTCCCTTTTGTCCTTCCTTGTAAGCAAGCCGTACGTGGAATATAAACTAAGGACTGGGTTATTTGAGTTTCGTCATTGGAATCCCACTCGTGGAGGTGCGGTCACTCTCCTATTGCCTCTAACGGTACAAACGGCGTTGATGCCTGTGTTTGCTTCCTCGTGTTGCCGCACCTTCACATCTATTTTTGATTGATAGTTTCGTACATGCCCTCTATCTGCCAGGGGACTATTTCACAGATTTCTTACTTTAGTCAAGAGATAGAAGCGATTCCCTGAAGTTACCAGTCTTTGGAAGTAAGGAATCATGTGTAACGCACTTGCAAGTAACAGTTACTATTTCGAGAAACGTTAACTGTAAGCAGTTACTTTTTCAAGTAACATTTAATGTAACCAGTTACCTTTTCAAGTCACATTAACTGTAACCAATTACTTTTTCAAGTAACATTTACTGTAACCAGTTATTTTTTCAAGTAACATTTACTGTAACCAGTTACTTTTTTAATTAACATTAGCTGTAATCAGTTACTTTTTCAAGTAATGTTAATTGTAACCAGTTACTTTTCAAGTAACATTTACTGTAACCAGTTATTTTTTCAAGTAGCATTTACTGTAACCAGTTATTTTTTCAAGTAACATTTACTGTAACCAGTTACTTTTTTAATTAACATTAGCTGTAATCAGTTACTTTTTCAAGTAATGTTAATTGTAACCAGTTACTTTTTTCAAGTAACGTTAACTGTAACTGTTACTCGAGTATGGTTAACTGTAAGGCGGTTACTTTTTAGAATGAGTAAACTGTAACTCGATTACTTTCTTTCGGGAAACAAGATGTCAACCTTCATATACAAGTATAAATTTGTTAAGAGCCATGCTCGAGGACCTCTCCAATGGCGTAGTGGTAACGTCGTCGCCTTGTAATCAAGGGGTCCCGGGTTCGATACCCTGTGGAGGCACATGGCACAGTAGTTAAGATTCCACCTTATACTGTAGGTCCAGTCCCGATTAGCCTCCCTGTGCATATAGTGGACTTAAAACAACAAGTCAATCAATCAATCAATCCATGCTCGAGGGGGAAATTCTCAGGTGGAGGGTGCCTCGTGAAGTTTGGGAATAGATAGGACGGGGGATGCTTGTATGATACAACATGGAAACAATGATAGGGGATGCTTCCGCAACTTATCCTAGCTCGGGGGATACATGTTCATAATGTTAATTTTATGTGATCTTCTTGACAAAGAACTAGACTGTTTGCAGTTAATATATGAAAAAGGTATAACAATTATAGTCTATCTACAAAGTAACTGATGTCGGTAACTTTTAAAAATTACTTTCCGAAGATTCTTAAGTTACTCGTTCTAAGACATGCATGACTATTGTTTTCAGTCGTAAGGGTAAAAGGTAAAGGTAAATCTTTCCCCTGCACATGGAGAGTGACACAATTACGACATCGGCCAGTGTGAAGTTGATGTGATCAGCACCACGCTCCGGCCGCCTTTAACCCTCCCTCCTGGTACCAATTTCATTAGAGGCTAGGCAAACCCCAGAGCCGGCTTATGAAAAATTTACCTCTGATATCACATACGCAGGGAATCGAACCCGGGTCTCATTACCTCCACATCTCCTTCTCCCTATATGACTTCGCTGCATTGCAATGTGTTCCGGGGGGTAGCTTTGCCATTTACCATTTGTATATGTTCCACATGCGTGTCTGCTCTCTTGTGCTGAAAATGTGATGTAATTTAATGTGTGCAGAAGTTAGGGCTGTACACGGATAACGATTTGTTTTGGATTAGACGATTTGGTTGAAAGTATACGATTGTTATGTCCATTGTCGTACCGTGAATCAGTAAAGGGAGAGTTATAGTAATCGTAGCTTTCCTGACGACGTGATTCGAACAAGTGTTCTCGGGATACCAGCCAGGTTAAATTGGTGGGCAATTTAACCTGGCTGGTAACCCGAGAACACTTGTTCGGAAAGGGAGAGTTGTTCATAGCTCTAGATCAGGGGTCTTCAACTTGTCAGACAGTGCGGGCCACAATAATTTCAATAACGCTCGCGGGCCACGAAGCTATACTGCGGTATTGAGAACTGTAAGATGCTGCCATCTACGATGTACTTAATCCGGTTTTTATGTTCAGTACTTTTCAAACGGACACGGGCCACCTCTTGCTCTTGCCCGCGGGCCATGGGTTGAAGACCCCTGCTCTAGATAAACCTTAGCCGGTTTCCATCACGTCAGCGTAATGTGCTACGGAGGCATACGTTGCAGGTTCGAATTCTGTTTAAGGGCTGTATGCAATATTGTATTTTGTCCCATCCTCTATTTCCGGAAGGACCTTCTACTACATTCTTGCAGGCTGGCGAGGTTCTAGTGCCTGAATCTACTTAATGTAATCCTCTGTGGAGCTTGTGCTATGTATCATAAGTATTTGCCACTGTCCTTTCATTAATTGCATGTTCTTACCATTTATCCTCACCTCTGCGATTATCCAAAACTGACACAAACGCAGAGATAGAACGTGGGCGTAAAATAAGCTAAATAGAAAGAAATAGAGATGGATAATCCCTAATCAGGTCTTCTACGAAGCTATTATAGAAATGTTGACGATAATTTACACGGATCTTCATCTTATACGATTTTCGCACTGTCTGCAGCGGTTAATCTCGTAAGAAAACTGGTTCTTTCAAACAGAAAATTACGAGACGATTACCACGCTCTAAAATGACTATGTGAAGCCAAAAGGTCTCAAGTGGCAACATCCTCCGTGGTATTCCGACCTTGCGTGTAACTGTCAGCCAGCTTTTTGCATTCCCTTTTTTCATGCGTCCTTGAAACGGCGCCTGTGACAGGCGTAGTCGCAGTTTTCCGGCAAAAAAATAATAATTTGCCAAACAGGAGAACCAGATATTGCCTCTTCCACTTTCCCTGAGGTTCCCGAGACGTCTTCTTTGCTGAGACTGTCACTTTTTATATCGTTACTTCTCTCTTGGGGACATCTTGCGTTTTTGTTTCGATTTTAACCTAATCTTTTGCGAGAAATGTTACGTGAAAACTTGTATGGTTGAGGTAGCGATTTTGAATTTCATACCGCAGGCCTCCCCGATGTGTAGTGGTAACGTCGTTGCCTTGTAATGTGGTCCCGGGATTCATACCCGGTAGAGGTACATGACACAGTGGTTCGGATTCCACTTTAAACCAAGGGTCCAGTTTTGATTAGCCTTTTTTTTTTTTTTTTTGCATAAAGTGGGCTTAAAACAATTCAATCAATCAATCAATCAACCTTCATGACTGTGCATACGGTGTCCCAAAATGTTATACTGTATATGAATCCTGGTGCTTGGTTTAAGTTCAATAGTTCTGCAATTGTATTCTCCTCGGTAACGTCGTCTCATTGCAAACAAGGGGTCCCGGGTTCGATACCCAGTTGAGGTAAATACTGGTTCGGATCTCAGTCCCGATTAGCCTTTCTGTGTGTTAAGGACTTGGAAACTAATCCAACAACAACGATAGTTCTGCAATTGAGTTCCCACCGACTATTCGGGTTCAAGTTACTTCTGCACTCCCCCCCCCCCCTCCCTCAGTGTACCTCAGAGACGGACAGAGTACGCTTTAGTCCCCCAATATCCACTTTCAGTTAAGAATTTTATTTTAATTGGATAGAAATATTGCATATATATCACAAGCACTGGTGATTTTTCTCTTTCCCTAAATCGTGTATTTAGTGATCTCGGAGAGGTTGTGTACATCCAAAAGGTTGATTAGTACAGAATAGCACAGGACATATGTGATATGATAGTCTTCATATTCGCACGCACATTCTATTTTATTTTTCCAAAAATTCTCTACTTGATACCAGAAATAATGACAAAATTATAGGAAAAAGCTAATATCAAAATTAGTAACACTAATAAAAGTATTTATCAGTGTTACGAAAACCGAAGCGGGTTGAAAGATGTTGCACCCGTGGCTATTTTAGGAGAAATGTTTGTTTCTGGCATTTGACGCAGCGACGAGAATGAATACTGAAATAGGTGATGGACACACAGCCAGGAGCCTAGAATACCAGAGTCGTGGCGCGTACGCTAACCACTCTGCTATAGAGACTTCCTTGGGGAAGATGTAAGTCATACCGATATAGGACATTTGAATACTTAAGTCCACGCGAAAAAGGGACAGAGGTAGAATTTGCTGCTTGAAATGAAGGAGGTGCTAGTAGCGAGTACAAACCACCCTTTGGCCAGTCAACATCTGGTGTGCCTTCGCAGCTGAACCAGGGAGGTGAGGACGAAGAAATCCAGACATTCCACTTTTTGTCACTAGATGTGGTGCAGGTGTATCCAGTGTTAGGTCAGTGTTGCCACATGAAGGGAAATTTCCCTTTTGCATGGAAATTCTTACCGAATTTTTAGCCAAAAGGGAAAAGTGAATTTCGTTGAAAAATACCACAATTTAAGGGAAATTTTGAGACATCTGACTTTACAATATTGCAGTTTAGTTTACAGTTGCATATCCGCATTATTTTATTAATTAATTTAATTTTTGCTGTTTTTTCTTATTGCTGGTCCTTTGAATCTATTTATATTTTTGTTAAGTGTATTGTACGCTGCTTTTCTGCATCTTCGGATAAGAGTAACATGACCATTAACGATTTAATTAATTCCTTTCCACGATTTAAATTTGACATGTGGCCAGGAAGCAATGAAGCTGACATTTGAAAAATTTGTTGAACAGTTTTTATTCATACGAACATGGACCAACGGAAACACTACTACTACTACGACCACCAATAATAATAATAATAGTTACTGCTACTGGTTCTGCTGTCATTTTTTTATTATTATTATTATAGGTGAAGGGAAAAAGTGGTCCAAAAAGGGACATTTTGCCCCTTGGAAAGGGAAATTATCACCTCAGATTGTAGAAACACTGTGTTAGGTTGGTACAAGGAAATGTTGAACCAAGTAGACGAATAGCGGTGTCCAAGTTCAGAAGATTCAACAAATGTCTGTCCGCTGTATGAACATACATTTGATTAGTTAGCACGCACCACGTGATCATACACCACACATTACACCGCTTCAGAACCAAATCAACGAAGTAGACGAGTTGGTGTTGCACCGTGTAACCAACTAGACGCGCGAGTGCAGAGTCAACAAGTGCAGCGAACTAAATGGGGCTAATTCAACACAAAACAAGAACAAAGCGTATCGAAGGTAACGATCGTTCCTTGATTAGCTCAGGGCCCGCCTGCAAAAGCGACAAGTGTTCACAGACATATCCAAACTCCTCTAGTCTCTCCAAGACTTATTTTTACACTGCGCTGCACTCCTTACTGTTCAACTCGAGGGAACAAGAGACTTTCACCCCAAAGCCTTATGAAACTGTGACGTAAGGCCACGGAGGAGATCTGGTTGCCAGACCTGGTTGTGAGAAGCGGGTCAGCCGAGCTGCTGCCAGAAGTCTGTTTCCCGCTACCGCCGGCGAAAGGTCAGCCCGCTCTCCTGTCCTTTCGCGAGACGGCGTTCGGATATTCCCTCCGCCTTGCGAACGTGATGGCGATGCTGGCAATGTTTGCTTTCTTGTCGATCGTGCTCTTCCCAACCTACCAATTTCGTTTGCCAACATCTCTCTGCTTTATATTTACACGGAGCAGCTCGTCCAACGCAGACAATGGAATAAGTTAACGGTAGATTCAGTCTTTTCTTTCCGCGATGGATGGATACGACGTCGCCACGGCGCTTGGAGAACGTGCGAGCGAGGATCGTGGACCGCGATGTGCCAATTGGTGCGAAATGCACTCGGCGTGCAAGTATTTTGCATCTTTCGTTGACGGAAGGATATGCCGGAAACACTGTTCTTACTTTCTTCGGAATGCACTCAAGTGCATTGGCTGCCTTGAGAAACAACATTTACCGCTGGAACACCAATTGCCAAAATGTCTTCCTCACAATCATAAGGTGAGAGCTTAACAGAACCAACACCTCATCCCATCAGCTCAGTGAACATTTTGTATTAATATTATAATAATCGGGTACAGAACACTGAACAAGCACTGCAATATTGAAATAGTTGTGAAAGTTTTTGTGCTTTAGTAGATAAACGTATATGGAGTATAACACTAGAGTGCTGCAGCGAGAGCATTTCGCTCGAGCGCCAAATAGTTCGCACGGACGCCGTTAGAGAGCGTACACCGACCGATCGCGTGTATCATAGGAGAACGTGAGACGAATTAAAGAGCGTTTTGAGCGAAGCCCACACCTCAACTGACGCTGCTCTGCGCTAGGCGAGCGAGCATAAATAAGCATGTATATAGGTTTGGCAAGTTATATTTTGTTTATTTAAGCTATTATATGCATACGTGGATAGGTTTGGTCAGGTCAGGTTTGGTGCTGTTAGCATGTATTTACCAAGGTGCTAATGCTGTCCCTAACCGCTCGTCCTCCTCTTTCAAATGGTATGTAGATCATCCACATACGATGTATAGTTCAGGAAATATAGCCGAACAATATTGAATCCATCTTTTTTAATCATGCTGTATATCGTCGTCGGAATGACCAAAAGGTGTATCTAAAAAAATGCAAATTTTCGGTACGTACGCATTTTTTGTTACTCCCAATGTGTGTGCGCACTGAAGCCTCAGCCGTCCACGGTTTTTATACCAATCGGCAGAGCAGGTGGATTCCTATAAACTACTGGCGTAACTCAAAACCTACAAGAGAAACCCTCTCTCGTCTCCAGGTGGATTTGAATTTGAATTTGAATTTAAAATTTTGGGTGCGTCAGCACTAAGGCTATTTTGCACCCGTCACATTATATGGGGTCCAGCCCCTTATCGTTACACGTAACAACTCTAACGTTGCAGAAATAAAATCATAAAATATTAAAATGTTCTGACTTGTTAAAAGCTGAGGCTGTAAAGGAGCACTCAGCATCAATAAGGACAAAACACAGGACAACACAAACAAAATTATTCTGGTCATGGGGCCAGTCGCCAGAGCCTCGTTAGTCTTCAGTCCAGGGTGCACTAACGTGGAAGTGAGGTTGACAATTGGGTGTACTGTGTGGAAGGTCATCCCTTACACCCCTCCAGGTGGACAAAGACGAGAGAAGAGGTGCTCTCTAGAAACGTAGTGAATTGGTCAAGCCGCCAGAGCCCTGTTTGCCTGCAAGGAAGAGCAACATTGACATTTGAGTGCCTTCCTAAAAGGTCACCTCTTACAATTCCTCTCATATTACATGTTTTTCGGAAAGTAGTCATTTGTGGGATACTTAAAAATAGAATCGAGAGCATCTTCGTCGCCTTGGGCGTTCTTCTCCAGTCCCAAGTAAGATGAGCCTGCTGGTGTGGGGTTATACCTCACGTTCGAGCAATCAAAGCCTACGCGAGAGGAGCTAGTTAGGCAGGAATGTACGTGATTCGCCAAGAGGGAGGACCCAGACTTGGATGTTCAAAAATGTGTACCTCTGTTATTTTGCCAGCAGTGGTGCCATCTTTGTTCCAGTTTATCTTAGGGAGAATGTCTGGGAATCTTACAGTATTTTATTATTTTTCCTTCCGAAGAAGTTTAATGAGATATGACTACCGTCTCGCTCACTAATTACAAATGGCTTCCTTGAAATCTATTAGCCGAAAATCATTTATTGCGTTCCTGGTAAACCTTTTGGGTGGTCGCTGACCTACGTGGCGGAGTGGTTAGCACAGCGCGCTACGACACCAGGAGTTCCGGGTTCGAATCCCGGCATGGGTGTTCTTTGTGAGTGTCCATTCATCAGTTTAATCACATCACTCATCCTCATCGTCGCGATTAGCCAAACGTGCAGAAAAATAACAAAAATTAAATGAAATTAAACCATTTGAGGGGGTTCAGTAGTTTGATTTGCCTGTCCCATCATCAACTTCATCTCATGATCATACATCCTCAGGTCGCGATTAGTCTAAAGAGGCAAAAAGCGACGTAAAATGTGAAAAATACAAGACCAAGACGTTTCGACCAAGTGGAATTTGAATATTATGTATAGATAGTCTCTGCAACCACTGCATAAGAAATGTAATTACTGTTTAGTTTCTTTTGACTGGAGTAGAAGCGAGAGGTTGTAATTCGACAAGGATACGAGTGCAAGTCCTTCGATATACATATACACTTATGGTTTAAGTCCTCATTCGAACGCCAGTTCGGTATCTTTGACGAGGCTTCGAGAGCAAGCCGACCGGACACGTTTCTGGTTTCGAGTTAGCACCTGTTTTTCTGAGAAGCGCTGTTGTCACTTTTACTTGGCAGCGTTTATACATCCAACTCGAATTGCGACGGCGTTACACTCCCAAGGTCTCCACGTTGGATATAAAAAAAATAGCAAAACCTAGCAAGATAACCTCTCGTTATGAAATCTCTAAAGAATCTGAATTGGCAACATCGCATTTACTCCATGTGGACTTGACAAGTACTGTCAGTTCCTAAGATGAACGCTGCTGTTGGGAAATGTATGAGGGGAGGATTTACTGGCCTTCACGTGGACTTGACATATGGTTGTCAGAGGGAATCTGATGTTTCGGAACTTTCTTTGAGTAAAGTGGCTTTCCAGTGGGGACTGAGACTTTACCCAGTTAAAGTGACGTTCGAATGAGGGCTGGGACTTTACCTAGTGCGACCAGATAGTTTTGCAGTCTGCAACACTACACGTATCACACTTGCGAGGTAATCCACGAGAGTCGTCGCTTACATAACTGTTCCCACATGCAGCGGCGTCATATAAGGAATGCACGACGAACAGGTTGCTGGTCGTCCGTGAATAATTCCAAAGGACGGCAGAAGGAACGTGGCTGCGGGGTACCGTTGCTCCTGTCGGTGGAAACATGCGTCATGGACCGGGCTCCTGGCCGGATGCCCGAAAGGTGGGAGGTGTTGACCGAGAGAGCTCTGGTAATGGACGTGGAGGATTTTATTACGTGGAAACATCTCGGGAAGTCATTGTTCGCTTCGGACGCCAGGAAAAAGTGGGCAGTGGCTTACTAGGCTTTGAGAAACTGGGTGATACTTGCAGGTCATTGAGTCGCATCAACGCCTATTCCTTTCATAGTCGAAGCGCAGGGGAAGAAGATACTGTATTTCGACAAATTAGGAGGAGCTGAATTCTCTCTCTCTTCCTTTATTCCTCTGAATGGGAGAAGAAGAAGAAAGTAAGAAGAGGGAGAGAGAGATAACTTCCTTCTTACTTTCATTCCTGCTTCCTTCCTTTATCTGAAGGGGAGAAGAAGAAGAGGGTAAGAAGAGAAAGAGAGATAGAACTTCCTTCTTACTTTCATTCCTTCTTTCTTCCTCTGAATGGGAGAAGAAGAAGAGAGTAAGAAGAGAGAGCTAGAGAAATAACTTCCTTCTTACTTTCATTCCTTCTTTCTTCCTTTCTTCATGAATGGGAAAAGAAGAAGAGAGTAACAAGAGAGAGCTAGAACTTCCTTCTTACTTTCATTCCTTTTTTCTTCCTTTCTTCCTCTGAATGGAAGAAGAAGTAGAGAGTAAAAAGAGAGAGAGAGAAAGAACTTCCATGTTACTATCATTCCTTCTTTCTATCTTCCTCTCAACGGGAGAAGAAGAAGAAGAAAGTAAGGAGCGAGAGAGAGAGAGAAAGAACTTCCTTCTTTCTTCCTCTGAATGGGAGAAGAAGACGAGAGAAAGAGAAAGAGTTTCCTTCTTACTTCCATTCTTTCTTACTTTCTTTCGAACTCTGTAGGAGAGTGAAAAGGAAAATGAGTTAAGAGTTTCTTCAAGTCGAGACTGGGCAGATGAGCTTGTAGTTCAATGCAGAGCCGAAACTGCATTTTGAAATAATGAACTAATGCGTTAAAAATTTTGGGTACATTGGCAGACATGACATGACCATTTTGCACCCTTCAAAATATACGAGGAAAATCTTCTTATCTAAAACCCTTACCTTAAAGTTAAACAAGTGGTTCAAGAGCCTCTTGAGGAAAGTTAAAAGTACAAGGCTGTAAAGGAACCTGAATTGAACATACACAACGCATTAAAAAACGTAAGGTGAGACTAAAAGTTAAAAACGCCATGCATTTCCAATTCTTATTTATTTTTATAAGTAGCAGTTTTCGCGAGCTGAAATTTGAAACACTGTAGAAATTGGAACGGTTTGTTATTTACTTTTTTCTTATATTCATAGTTTCGATTCGCGCCGTATGTTGATATGTTGTTTTAAGTCCACTTTATGCTCAGATAGGCTAATCTGGACTGGGCCTAAAGTTTAAAGTGGGATCCGGACCGCTGTGCAATGTGCCTACACAGAGTATCGAACCCAGGCACCGTATTTATATTAGTGGAAAGTGACAAAGTTCGTTAAATGAAAGCATCATGATAGAAAGTAAACAAAGCGTCTCGTAATAGCCGTTTAGCTAGACTAGCAAGTGGTGTTACCTTTTTATTCTAGTGTCTTTGCCTCGATAAGAATCAAGTATTTGGTTGCTTATGTGTCATACCATATTGAGGCTGTACAAACTTAAGAAATTAAGATAATTTATTATTGGCACGTGTGCCTCACATGTGAGACTGGCGATTTAGATGTCCTTTACAATGTGCACTTTTAACCTCCTAAACCCCTTTTCTAACTTTAAGGTAAGGGTTATATTTTGTATCATATTCCTTGAAGAGTGCAAAATGGTCATATGCATCAACGCACCAAAACAATTTTCACTCATTCATTCATTCATTCATTCATTCCCTTTCGCCCGTCCAGTAGTGCTTCCTCATGGCGCAGGGGTAGCGTCGTCGGCTTGTAATGAAGAGGCCCCGGTGGAGGAACATGGTGTTTCGGATCCCACTTTAAACTGTAGGTTCAGTCCCGATTAGTCTTACTGTGCATAAGCTGGACTTAAAACACCAACTCAATCAATCTCTCACCCGTCCAGTACTTTTTCTTCGTGGATTTAATGTGACCGCCTACCAATTCTCGTAGCACTTCTGGCAACTGGAGAATCGCGGGGGACCAACTTCCTTACTGGGATTTTTACCTTTCAGGCTTAAACCACATACGCTTACTCATGCAAAATGTCAAAAACAAGTCTGGGGTTAGTAATTTCAGGTTTTTATCAATTTTCACATGCAAACATGCTTGATTTTTTTTAGGAAACAATCCGATTGACATGCATCGCAAAAACTTACAACCACGGCTTCCATTAAGCTGAGTCACAGAATAACTCCACACTCCTATTCCTCTATTTTATACAATGCGATTGCCAATATGACTTTTCTTAACATCGCTGTCAAAGTTATAATTCATACTGCGTGATTGCCATTGTAGTTTTTTACACATTGCTGGCAAAGTTGTAATTTGTACAGCGTGATTATTTTTATATACAACATTTTCGACTTGAGAACTTATGATCTGTCATATTACTAAGAAGAAATAATGTATTAGTATGTCGTAACATGGATTTTACTCAGGTTTGCTATTGAAACGTGTTTTTAGTTGCCAGAGAATATAGGTCTGGAATTGAAATTTCATGTTAAATTTGTCAGATTATCGCACTTATAAGAACCAATGATGGGCACTGCACGATTTATAGTAGTCGATTAGTCTATTACAAAATGTCGGCCTAATGAAAAATAGTGGACTATTAGCCGAACCATCAGTTGACTGCAATCATAGTATGGGTGGGCTAAACAATCTGTTTAACCCGTATTTATAGAACGAGCTGGTGCTTTCACGACTGGATAATTTAAATGTCTGTATCCTGATAGGTGAACGAAGTACGATAGTACGAAGCTTCGAGCTCAAGGTCCTTCTATCGCAAGGGGAGAAGCCAGCGCTTGGAAACAATTAATTCGAAAGCCTGCTCAGAAACGATTTTTCCACGAAACGGGAGACTTTACAGAGGCGCTTGTGCCGGCAAATGTCCAAAATTAACATGATGATAGGTTCAGGGATCGAGGTCATGTCATTTCGTGACTCGCAGTTATGCGTTTTTGTGTTTTAAATTAAAAAGCACCACGACCCCTTGATAGCTCTCCGTGATGGTGAGGAGACGGACATGCAATCAGGAGGCACAATGGTGGTTGAGGATGCACATTCCTCGAGTGAGTTGTTCGATGCCAATTTTTCCTTGCATTTTAGATGCAGTGCTAGATATCCAAGATTATTTGACTTTCGGAACTGAACTTGGAACCTCTTTGATTCTTAAGCAGATTTGAATTCTTTGACCAAATTCATACTCTGAAGTAAGTACTCGAAGAACGCACGATCACACCGGAAGTTCTTCTTGGATGCTAATGTCATCAGAGTGAAGTGAGCGGGTATATAATACTTCCCTTTTCTGACACTTTTGGCTAATTGCGAAGATGAGGATGAGTGATGACATTGATGAAGGTGCACTCGCAAAGAACGCCCATGCCCAGGTTGGGATTCGAACCCAATAAACCTGGCGTCGTAGCATATTTTGGATTGGAAGGAACGAAACAGAAAATAACACTTTATGTTTGATATATTCATGGATGCTAAATCATAAATACGATTAGGTGGTGCCTATCTCATTGTGGTCTTGTGGATATGCCCTTCCTGCACTAACACAAACGGCGGGTCTCTTTAAACTGGAGATCCAGTCAGCCTATATGTGCATAAATTAGACCTAAAACAAGAAACTCGATATAACAAACTGCACCACGTGAGTAAAATACATGCACAATGCTTTTATTTGAACGTGCAAAGTGTTTCCAGCCAATATCTTGTACAGGTCAGGAAGTGGCGAGTGAGCAACTTGGTTCACTACGAATCTATCAAGAATCATAGGAAGTCTCTAGTGTTCATCTCTTAACGTCATGGCATCAGCTATTAGAAAGTTCTGACTTTGTCTCAATATTAAGCTAGATCTGTTGCTTTTCCTATTGAGTGACTTGATTTGATTTGTTATTTAGCGTCGCTTTTCTGCCACTTTTGGCTAATTCCGAAGATGAGGATGACTGATGACAGGATGAAATTGATGAAGTGACACTCACAAAGAACACTCTTGCCCGAGCCGGTATTCGAACTGGGGTCCCCTGCCATCGTAGCGCTCAGTATTTACCACTCTGTCACGAATATAACAGCAATAACGTATAACGTGTACATGACGTAGACAATTGATATACTTGTACATATCCCCTTTTGTTCTTGGAAATAATAACCTCGCATAAAGTCTTCGAGACCCATGAACTGAAAACAAGTCTCTTCAATGAGACTCGACAGACAGTTCTCAGGATGAGCAATATCTGTACATTTTGCACTCGTATTTCTGTCGCGCTACGGCTGGGAAACATTCACGAGATGTGCGTGCAGCATGAATCCACTCGATTCCACATGATTCCGTCTAGTGCATAAGGTCAGAAATGTTTCCTTTTCTGCTCGCTTGAAGTGTGACCCGCAAGGAACACACACTCTCGGTTTTTCGAGCTGTGTTCGCTCGGTAACGGTTCACGGCTAACATATAACGAAATGAAAGCCTACTTTAGTTTTTATTACTCTGCCGGCAGCCGTGATTCCCGTAATAAACAAGTAAAATGTTAAAGTTCCGCTGCGTCACCGCCACAGAACAATCCGCGCTTGATGTAGCTAGCATGTCCATAGCCAGTTGCTTTGGAAGAAGACGTACGGTACCTCATTCTGTTGTGGTACCTTGTTGGCGCTACAATAGAGGAGACTATTTTTCTCTTCTTCTAGGAGATCCAGGCTTAGAAGTTTCCTTAATGCCTTTGCAAGTTGTGAGTTGAAAATTGTTCTTTTTTGTTACGATGTTAAATAGCGATGTCCATTTGATTTGAGACCTTGTCCGCCCCTGTCAGTGTCGAAAATTGCTTCTTGGGGAACTGGGGAGAATGCAAACGATTCATAAGTGACGGAAACTTATGGCTTCAAGTACACTAATAACCGACCTCCCTAGCGGAGTGGTTAACACAGCGCTCTTCGACGCCAAGGGTCGCGGGTTACAATCCCGTAGTCTTCTTTGTGAGAGTACTTTCGACAATTTCATCATCCAGCACTCATCCTCATCTTCGCGATTACCCAAAAGTGGCAGTACAGCGAGGTAAAGTAAATCAATCAATCAAGTATACTAATAAAAAACCTGCTATTAATTAGCAGAAAATTTACTAGGGGAAATGAGGAACAATTTACGTTGGTGATTCAATAAATAATATTATTGATTGTTACCCATGCATGAATTTATGAGAAATAAAGTAACATTTTTTCACTTGGTCTCCCTGCATCTCATTGCATGTGCTTCCATTGGGAAGCGTGGTCTTCCAAGTTAATTTTAAAATAATGATTCAAGGTTAACGTTTCCATTAATTGCTGAAGTATTATGAGCTGGTGGTGCAAGGGTTTTTCCCTCTTCGGTGCGAGGGACAATACTACCAGAAGAGAAAAGCGGCTGGCCAAACAAGGCGGCGCTCTTTATTGAACTTGTGCCGAAAGGAGAGCAGGATTGTAAAGCATCTTGCAAGATTCTTTAATTACTTTAGCAGCAGGTGGTAATGTTCTGCGTAAATATTTCGTTTCATTTCATTGTGTTCCAGAGGAAATCCCGATTGCCTATTTGTGTAGAGAGCGAACTTCATAAATTTCTACAGGATCTGATTGTCTTGGAGTATTAGATTTCGTTACTTCCGTCGCATTGTAAATACCGCACTATTCAGCCATGCTCTTAGCAGAGATATATGTGCGGGTTGAACCACCCGATGTGTCCTCAAGTCCTCCCACTTCCAAATATGATTGTGGTTTCTTCCTTCTTTATAAAGTTACACAGAAAAAAGTTATTTGTTTGAATGAATGGATGAATTAAAAAGTTTTTGGGCGTGTTGGCACATATAGCCATTTTTCACCCTTCAGTGCACACGGGAAAATAGTCCCTTATCTAAAATCCTTACCGGAGAGTTAAGAAAGGGGTATAAAAAGCACCTTGAGAAAGGTGCAAGGGTGTAAAAGAACCTGCCCAGAAAACACACAATTCATTAAAAAGGTAAGGATAGACTAAAATCTTCGTCAAGATGCTAAAAGCGTTTGTTAAAACACTGTAACCATCTCCCAACATGGATGATAAAACACGTGTGGTTAAGCGTTTTGGTAACCTTACACACACAAAAGAATTTTTAGTCTTCACTAAATTTACAAAAAAAATCATTTGGTAGCTGTAAAGAAATCTGAATCACTACTAAAAGAATTTGGTTCTGTTGAACAACTATTAACATTTATTTGTTGCTTATTTAAATAAATGTTTTGGTATAGAAACTACTTATTGGTTATCGCAAAGAAACTTCTTTCTTTGTGTACTGTTCATATGTTAACGATGCCCTAGGGTACAGCTGTAACGGTAACTATGGAATTGGCCTTCAGCAGACTTAGCCCCACACCTTCCGGAAATCATAATTACGCCACTGGTTACTACAGTAATGTAAGTCGCATATGTTAAAAAAAGAGAGAGAAAGAAATTATGCCAAAAATGTACCACACCATCTGTCTCGAATCCAATATTTTGTTGACTTTTTCACCATCTTCTCAACCCCTCTTCACATTCTTCAACTTTCTTTAGAAATAGGGTCGTTGTGTTGAAGTACTCTTTACGCGTCTCAAGTGTGCCCATACATGCAGATGTTCACCGACGCAACTGCTACATCGAGAAATGGTAGAGCTTGAGAAAACTGTAAACCGAGCGCTGTTGAGGGTTTTGATACGTGTGGTTGCAGTGAAAAGGTGTTTGCGGACGCTCCAGTTAAACTTATTTTCTTTTTAGCGTTCATTTTGGGACGCAAACACGAAGTAACTTGATTCGGCGTTGATCTGTGAGAAGACCCATTTAGTAAAGGCAAGATTGGACGGCAAATATTTGTCTTACCCTCTCTGGCCTTGGGTGCCCGGGATCGTTTTCAAGAAAGGAATGTTTGCCTTTCTAGAGGATTCACCCAGCCAGTTTTCTTGATCCTTTCGGTGTTTAAAGGCTTACCCCGAAGGTAATTCCTCGAACAGGTTGCTCAGAAACTGGTAATTTCACCCTCGGTCGGTGATTTTTTTTCTTCTGCTCTTTTTTTCAACCCATAAGGGTGAAAGCAAAAGTGACGGAAGGGCTGTGAGGGACGGAGAGAGGACGGAAACAGGTGGTGCACATCACGATGAGCTTTGACGACCTCTTAGTATGGGACCAGAAGTCTTGGGGCGTCTTTTGAAAGTGAACTTTGATTCATATCTGTAAGTTTTTGCACGGTTGGTTAACAACAGTTTGCAGCAACAAATGCAGTTCTGAAAGGTTTTTTTTTTTCCAATATATAATTTTATTTGTATAGAATTTAGAGCTCTGCCTATTTAGTTGGCGCTCATGGCGACGCGCTACGTAGCTAGAGGTCCAAAGTTTGAACCGTGGTCAGGCAGCAGTGTACCGTTGTGCGTGTCTCGTCCCCCATTCCATCAGTTCATTCATCATCTTGATGAACCCTATACATAGGAAAGTGACGTCATATAGCCAGAGTGTAAATAGAAATAGAACCCACCCGATGGTGTGGTAGTAATGCTGTCGTCTTGTAGTAGTCAGTAGATCCTGAGTTCGATCCCTAGAGAAGACACACTGTTCAACGGTTCGGATTCCACTTTAAATAGATGCTCCAATCCAAAATAGCCAATCTGAGTATAAAGTGGATTTAAAACAAAGAAACTTGTGAAATAAAAATACAATGTTTGACTGTCTCACCTTTTGTACGAGCGTTCCCGGATTCGATTCCCGGTGGAAGCTCCAAAAATTTCAGTGTTGGCCCAGCATAGTGACGACAATTGTTGAGCTACTTGAAAACAATTGTCTTGTCTCAAAAGCCAGAAAACCTGCGATGGAACTCGATACGCTGACCACGCATCGCCAGATGGCAAGGAAAGCCGCTTGTTAAACCTTGGCCTTCAAAATGCTGTTGCTCCACAGTAGCTTAGATTATATAATTTGCTAAATTTTGATTCCGTTGTTTTACATTATATTTGAAGTTGAAAGAATTAAAAGGTTAATGTACAGTAATTGTCTTCTCTATTCAGATACTAATATTTTCACTTAACGGGGAGTGCTGACCGACATTTGTTTTTCAGCCTGTCATTTTATTTTATAAGTGGTATCCCCTTTCAAATCTCAAAGTTGGTCCTTTATTTTCGAACGAGATTGAAAGACAGCATAATTAGCATAAGTTACGGTGTGGTTATTTTAAAATTAATTCATTTTAATGAAAACAATTTGGAAAGGCTAGGATTTTTTTTTGTCCCTCTCCTCTTCGCATCAGAGATGACATAGTTTGTTTTATTCTGCTTCATGCACAGGTGATCAGGGTCTACAGTTTAATGTAGGATTGAGACGATATTTTAGTTAACCTATTGTACACAATGGCTTACTTTTCTGACATTTCAATCGGATCAGCCGATACCTCTAGGTTACTCGCGGCGATCATTATGCATGGCTATGAAATAGTTGTAGGAATACACTCAACGAAACGCTCATGATTCTAACATAGAACCTGTGTCTGAGTGGTACGCTACGCTAACCACTCTACCACGGTGGGTGACATCTGATTTAGTAAACCCCGATAAAGGAGGAGAGGATGTTTTCTGTGCATTGACGAAAGAAATATTCAAATAGGCTTTGTTTGTCCGTTGTCTCTTTCTTGTGCAGGTAGAAAAATGAACAGGACAAAAGAAACAACAACATCAATTTCCTCTGAGCAATCGAGTTATATTACTGTGACCAAAAAAAGCCAATTTTTTCTTGCGTCGCCAGGAAATGAAACAGGAGCTTGCAGGAGTGAAGTAGCCTTGGGGTGACAACCGAAGGTCGATCAGCGACTGATTTGTGGGTTTCCTCACCTCGCAAGTACCCATCTGCCGTTTGTATAGGAAGCGGGTCGATGACTCTCGCTCCTGAATTGAATCCCAACAGCCTCTAATAGTGCCAAGGCTATGAGGTAAGCAGAGGATCTGTACTTACTTCTCCTCCAATGTTCTGTCCCCTCCTCGGTCACTTCCAAATTACTCTTGCGGTTTTGCTCCGAGCTACTCTGGGCGGAAGTAGGTGGCAAGTTTGATGTAAAGTCAAAAGTTACCATCGTCAGTCGGTTGGCCAGCGATAATGAAGACATTAGTATGGTTATATCGTTTAGTCGTTGCAGAACTTGTGCAGCGAATAGAAATTACCTTCTGTCCGACTGTGGAATGTACCGAAACGAGCTTTAACGAGACGAGACCGAGCGTTTGGGGCTTGAAGATTGATATTTGAAAATTTTACCTCAACCAAATTTACTTTACCGAGATTTCCTCAGACATGACGAATCGGATATATGGAGACGAGACCGGGACGCATTTTAGAAATGGTGCCAAATTTCGGCTCTATATCTGACTGGCGTTTGAGACTATTTTCCGTGATTTTCACAGTCAACTTTAATGATTGTGTGGACTCAAATTGCCCACCACAATTTCAATGTACCATTCTTTTATATTATATACGCTCACATGAAGTTTTTTTTTTTTTTTTTTGCACTAGTGGTGTTAGAGAGAGTATCCTCTCCTTTCTTGATGGTTTTGTTTCAATTGTTTAACTTCACGTTTAATCCACTGCATTTAGATTTTAACCCGGACAAAATTTATAATAGAACAATACTTTTTATTGTTCAGCAACTGTTGTTGAAGTTGTCCTGAAATTTCTCAAGATTTCCCGTTCCGGGAAAATCCACCATCTTGAAAAACGTCAACAATGTTGGAGTGCATGCGTCGTTTTACTGTTTCGACCGTAACTCCTATCCTATTAAACTCAAGGACTGATCTTTTTTAAAAAATCTTCCTTACATTATACCGAGTTTAAAAGGTTAGCAGCACTTTTTGTCTGTGTACAGTCAATTTCACGTAATAGTGAATAAATAGGGAAAACATATTAATAATGCAGATGAAAAAAAATAATTTTCCTTCGAGTGTAACTCTTTATACGAGTTTTTCCAATATGACAGATTTTTTCTGAAGCAAGAAAAATTGGGAATTTACAGGATAGTGGACACATCCCAAAAGATTTCGTTTTGTCCAAAGTTTGTCTAAATGCACCGGACTAATAACTCGGATCTAGGAAAGAGCATATGTTTTGACCGTTGCTTTAAGCATTAGAATCTACATAATATCTTGCTCGTTCCCAGCAGTGTGAAGTGGA
This sequence comes from Lepisma saccharinum, assembly GCF_977018435.1. NCBI lineage: Eukaryota > Metazoa > Arthropoda > Insecta > Zygentoma > Lepismatidae > Lepisma > Lepisma saccharinum. The sequence goes on along the minus strand of NC_139258.1, from coordinate 27,895,527 downwards.
ATATTCAGTCCCAATTACATTTCGGAACAAGTTTTATGTTTCATAAAATTTCTATCCTAAATCCTCGAGGTATAAAAATAACTTTTATGATAACATAATGAGACATTTGTACATATCGTTACAATAGAACAACGTTCAGCTTGTACGCGCGGAGTTGTTCTTGAATTATGATCATTATAAATTTAACCTCAGTTATGACTATGTCAAACTCCATCTCATTGCAGTTATTGTCAGCATATGCGTAGAGCTTGCTATACTTATGTAAGTGTATAATACTGGTCATTATTCACAGAGATACAAGAGAACCAGGCAAACTTTAAAGGTTGGACAGCCTCTACCTCGGACCCATTGCTAATGCAGATTTAATAGCTCCATTGTTTCACGTGCCAGGAAGCACACGCTGACCGCGCTATGTTCCAAAAGCCATCCTGGCTCTGAACTGCTTTTATTTTCGCTGCCCTTTTCTCAGTTCTTTGCCTCTGCTCCTGAAGGTAATGTTGTATTCTTGGCTTTCTAAATGTTGCGTCCATTCTTCTCCTGTTATCAATCTTACTTCAGAGTAACGGTTTTCGGCAACCGTTTTTCTTTGGCGGAAGGTGCTTTGCTCTTGTTTTTTTTATGGGATGATGTTACAGATGATTTCAGTTCTTTTTCGGCTGCTCCTTTAGCCAAGAGTACAAGCCACGAACTATCAACCAATTTTGTTGCGCGTACTATAAAGCAGTCGCTCCAAAGGAAACTTAATAATCGCAGATAACCGAAGTTAAAATTAAGAATGTGGAATTTTGGCCATTGGAGAAGTTCACACATAACTCAAATAAGGCTGATGCATGCTTGGTGTATCAGTTGATTCAGGTAAACGTGTAATTTTAGTTTCTTTGAAATGGTCGTGTCTGATCTTCTCAATTGATGCATTTGATGCTGATAAAAGTACCCTTTGATGCATTTTGTGTTTATCTTGATGGACCAAAATGCATCATTAGCAGTTGATGCACTTTAGTGTCAGTTGGCACACCGTCGACGTCATCAGTGCTTCAAAGGCAACCTATCCAGTTGCAATTTGCCTGGCAGAGACTAATCCACATAGGGGAAACAAAGGAAAGAAAAATCATCCTAAACCAGGGCTAATTCGGCAATCCAGTTTGTATAGTAATGGCACGGTATGCCCGGGTTCAAGTCCTAATTGGGTCTACATTTTCCGGTGGAATGTCTATGAATTTCTATACTGGGTGTGTCGAATCATTAAGTAATTATTCCAAGAAAATTACAAGTAAACGGAAGAAACGGATATTATAAGGTTATCACATTTTATTGAATACCCTACGTTCCTGTTTTACTTGAGCCAGACATAAGAAAAAAATGTAAAATATTCGATTGTGGTGAATTCTTTTCTGTGAATGGAAAGAGCTGCTTCCATTTACATGCAAAATTGGAAATTAATGGACTGATTTATGGCAGATATCGATACCATCTACAGACAGCACTTTTTTATATAGCTGTTGTTATTATTTGCCGCATCCAGCTTAACCATTTGAGCGGTTAAAATGCCGACGCTATTTTTTTATGGCGGCAAATAATTGCACGCTTTCAGTATGGGTGGCCACATTGTTTCGCTTCAGAGCGAATGGGTTGCATGCAAATCTCCTATCTGTAAAAGCTTTACGGTCTTACATACAAAAGAAGCATCCGCTTTATCGGAACTGATTTAATCTTACATCTGGAGGGAGTTTTTCCATTTCATTTACAAGTAAAACAAGGATAGTGTGCGTAGGTCGAATTTCTGTTTTTATGTTCAAGTGCACTTTCAATCGAGCTAGGTTTATTTCCTTCCATATACGTAACTGTGGTGGCTTACGAGATGTACGGTATTTGATATCTGATCACACTACCTTTGCGTTTGATCTGTGACTATGCTACCATGAAAACAGGGCTCAACATGGAACGTTTTCTGTAGACATCTTGAAATAAGTGTGCGTTGCTCGTGATTGTTTGTACTTTTTTTTGGAAGTGTAAACTAATATGTTGGTCCCGGGTTCGAATCCCGGCCTGGGCATGGATATTTGTAAGTGTCCATTCATGAATTTCATCATATCATGACTCATCCCCATATTCGCAAATTAGCCAAAAGTGGCACAAAAAGCAAAGTAAAATAAAGCAAATCAAACATCAAAACTAATATGTTTAGCGTCATTAACTATTTCGGCTCCTTTATGTATTTGTGTGACAGCAAATGGCATGTTTCAAAGGAAACTATTAGTTACTGAACCCAAGTGACTTATTGATTGTAAAACAGGCTGAAGTTCGTTCAATTTAAACCCTGTCTTGATTGATTTATTTATTTTACTTTGTTTTTTGTGCCACTTTTGGTTAATTTGCGAAGATGGAGATGATGATGAAATTGATTAATGGACACTTACAAACATCCATGCCCAGGCCGGGATTCGAACCCGGGACTCCTGGCGTCGTAGCGCGATGAGCTAACCACTCCGCCACGGGGGTCGGCAAACCATATCTTGAAAGCAACCTTGCATCGTATTTTGTAACTTGATATTAGCCATTACCTGGATTTTCGGCTAAAGAGGAATTTATTTTATATTAATTTTTATATGTATTTTAATGATCCCACAAAAACGACAATCTTCTGTCTGCACTAACAGCGGCAAAAACCTTGATCATGATGGAATGTCTTCTTAGTCATATGAGCCGTGTTATATTTATGTATAGTCAGATGTGTATGTTGTGCTCCTTCATATCGTGGCGTTGTATGTACATACAAGATTTAACAGAATTGCCATAAAGTAGTGGTGCAGATGGTATACATAAATGTAGATTTGGACTTGCATATAGTATGAAGATACAAGTCTGTGAGTGTAATTTCCTAACTGTATGTTTTCAAGGGTGACATTTATTAAAAGTGAAGTTGTCAACACTGTTGGTAATCCTATTTTTCTCTATTTTAATATGTTTTTACACACAAATAATCACGTATTTGAATGTTTTAAGATTTTTGATTGAAAACGTGTATTTGTCATGAAACTGGTGATCTCGGTGGCCGATTCCGTTGATTGGTTGATTCACGATTTCACTACCGAATGTTTCAGTCATATTCTTTGTGAGTGTCCATCACTTTAATCTATTCATTATCGCCGCGATTAGCAGAAAAGCGACGAAGAATCGAAAAAAAATACTCCAAAATACAATACACACAAAAATTACTTTTAACATCTTAAAAGCATGGATACAGCAGTTAAATGGCAACAATGGATTCTTTGTCAATCAGACTACTGACAAAGGCATACGAATCTGGGTACATCGAAGTGAGTTATGTTTATGGCGATGAAATTCCTTTTTTATGTCTACTTTTTAAAACTATTAGATTGGTTTAGTATGATTTGGTAACTTAAATGTTGTTACTCAACTTGGAGTTAAATTCCATTTGTGTCATTGAACGTTCTCTGGAGAAGAAAATTACATAGAAATGGCGCTGGCACAAGGGTCTAAGGCCCATCACAGACTGAGTCCACCTTCACATTACTTATGGACAGTTTGTCTTTGGTGGCTCCGTAAGGTGAATGAAAATTCAAGTGTGTTGGCGTAGTGGGTCCTGCACGACGCCGGTTGAATACTAAAACGCTTGCATAATCCCTCGATGCTTAACGGTATACCAGCTATTCAGTGTGTTAGCGGGGAATAGCGTAGGACACTGGACACTCGCACCCGTGGGTTGTTTCCCTTTTCGGTTGACTCTTGTCGAGTCCAGCCAGTCCTTATCTGCTCTGTAACTGTTCCTTCTAATAGGTTACCACGGATGGGTGGCGAGAGCAAGTTCGTCGAATGGGAGCTTTGGAACGGTTTGACACCTGACTTATCTGGCGCTGACACTTAATGCGTGTCTAGAGTATCGGAACGGAGAAAGAACTCGGATTTCTTCCGCATCCATTGACTCAACACATCAATCAGAGAGATGTAGACGTGAGCGTGTTCGTATAATTACGATGCGTGCATGTTTCTGGCCCATGGTGCGTGCGTGTGGGTCACAAGGCGAATTTTTTTGCATGCGTGGAAACGGCGAGTTTACTTTTCTTGTCATGTAATGGAATTTTGCGCATTCTGTTTGGGTGTAGTGCGCTGGAGGTGATATTAGACGACTTATTAATGGATCCTAAGCGTACGTCTCCAAGCGCAAAGCTCTACAAGAACATCTATAAAGCATTTTGCTTCTTAAAAGTACAGTTAGGAATACCGTAGAGTATAAGATTGAATGAGTGTTAAATTTTTACCTTCCCACCGTAAAGTGAATTGCTTCTAAGGCTGTTCGTGAGGTCCTTCAGCAAAATTTCGGTAGATAAAGTGCTAAAATAGATACGTGGTTGTATGTTGGAATTCTCTGTCCGATACACCCACACGGATATTTGCACTTCTATTGGATTATTGTCACTCCCTGACGTGTGCAGTTTTATGGAAAATACATTTTAGGAAGTTTCACATAACGTTAGAAAGAACTGACGAAAACTTTACATGAGCCTTTGTAAATGTTACTCTTTGGCATCCAGGTTATTATGTACTAATAACATGTTCTGAATTAGCGTGCAAGGTTAATTGGACATTATCCATTGTGTAGTGCTTTAATCTGTACTTAGTCTAGCGTTACATTTCGAGAGAGCACCCATTCTCGTCTTCAGGTGAAAATATATCTTTTTTGCCGGTGTTGGATCGAACCTCCGACGGACAGACTTGAGATTTGCTACCAACTCAATGCGGTTTTCTTCTCATATCTTTTTTTGTAATAATTGGTGCCCCAAACCATTTGAAGAATACTAATGCAAAACATACGATTTAATTAGTGTTAAATTTACTTTTGCCTTACGAGAGTCGTGGTTTTAACGGCATTTGGACGTGTGAATATTGTAGAATATGTGGTTTCTTTTATATTAAATTGCAATAAACTGTGTCATGATAATTGTCAGTTGGTTTCAGTTGTATCCAGTATAATAATGACGAGAGTGTTAATATTGAAGTATTTTTTCAATTCCAATTTATACTCAGATAGGCCAATCTGAACTGGAGAGTTTTAAGTGAAATCCGAACCACCACCGGGTATCGAACCCGAAACCCCTTGACTACAAGGCGACGACGGAGAGGGTTCAGATGTTACTAATGTTCGTTTAAGTGAGTGCATTACTATTATACAGTTGTTTATTGATTATTAAACGATTCATTGCAGACAATGACGACAGAAATTGTGCTTGCGAGAACTTTAAAGCATATTGTTCCAACTTTTCAGCAACAGGAGTCTTGTGTAATTTGACCTAACTTTCGTCATTTTCTTGCCCCGGACAGCTTTGAGTAAAAAGGTATTCATTATGTATGCACGAAACACCACGGTGAGCAGATTTCGGACAGATCCAATCCCACCTTCCAGAAGCCTACCTGCCGTCTGAACTCTTCACGGTCGGTCAAAATGACCGTGAAATACGCCATCAGGGACAGGGGAGGCCGAAGAACCCTGCCCGTTTCCTACTTTGCTGTCACCAAAGAGTCTGTCGCGCTTTGGGCTGAGTCATCGGCATCGTCCTCTTGATTTGACGCTGGGCCAAGTCGATCTCTTGCTCAACGAAGTCGATTGCTTTGGTTACAGATTCTTCCCCCTGCGTTTGGCTGGTCTCGTCAAAGGAAGGGGACATTGGCCCGTGGACGATCTCCGTAACGACTGTTTCCTGTCTTATTGTGTTAGCATCACAATAAGAAACTGAGATTCACAGACTCGAAATTGCAGTAATTTGCGGTCTTCAGTAAACATGTCACCAGGCTCGGTGGTCTTGTTGTACGATTGATCCAAAGCGCGTATGTACCCGTCATTAAGAAAGCCTTCTACTAGTTGGACGAGCCAGCCACTCCGCCACAGAGCGTCATGAAACCCAGAGATCCCAGGTTTGAATCTTTTCAATGCAGGACGTTTCGTTCTGTTTGTAGTGTCACGTATATCCTACTTGTGTGTTGTAAAGATACCATTGGAATTCCATGGTACCGTGTCAAGCCCTGACTGTACCTCGTGTGTATCGTCAATTCCATTCCTCTTCATCGTCACAATGGAATGAAAGAAAATCGTAAAATAACAACAATTTTAAAGAAAACATACAAGACAATGCTACTCTGCCGAAGCAAATAAAAGCCAGAGTATATTATTGGTAACCCACTGAGGCCAATGTAGTTTCTGTTAAATTATAACTGGATAAGCTTTAAACCTTGAATGATACTATCACATCGCCGCCTTTAATTTGACGTCATGCTATTAAGTATTCGCATCCTTCTGCAAGGGTCAATGTCAGTTGAATACAAGATAACAGTCACCTTCCGCAAATAAATTTACAATGTTACACTGCAGTGCCAACTGCTCTGAGGTTATATTTGTGAAATACCTCATTTATTATTTTTCCATTGCTTCAGTAACAGAGCATATAACATAAAGTCCTCTAAAAATGAAACTGTGTCCTCAATACGTTACCTACCAATAGGCGGGAGAGAACTAAATTCGTAATGTATTTTGCATTGCACTTCGTTATTCTCATATTTGCTGTAAAAATTCCACAGGGGTCCTGAGTCCAGTACTGAATTTGATTTGTCTCTTCCTCATTGCCCGTGAGGAAGTTTTTAGCGTATTCTTATATTTTTAATGTGTTGTGTTTGTCTTGTGCAGGTCCCTTTACAACAGGGTTGTCAAAGGTCCAGGAAGTCATAAATTCTAATGGGTCTTATTGAGTTACGCTGCAGGACCGGAACCTTTTTTCTAGCACAATTTAAATTCGGCCCAAGTTGCGTATTGTTCCATTGAAAAAAGGCTCCTGGACCGAATTTAAATTGATACGGAAAAACAGTTCCTGGACCGTATTTAAATTGATCCAGAAAAAAAGGGTTTCTGGACCGTATTTAAATTGAGCCTGAAGAAAGGTTCCTGGACCGTATTTAAATTGAGGGCCTCCCCGATGGCGCAGTGGTAGCGTCGCCGCCTTGTAATCAAGGGGTCCTGGGTTCAATACTCGGTGGAGGCACAAGCGATTCGGATCTCACTTTAAACTGTAGGTCCAGTCCCTATTAGCTTTACTGTGCATAAAGTGGACTTAAAACATCAACTCAAACCAAAACAAAACCGTATTTAAAATGAGCCGGAAAAAGGTTCCTGGACCTCGAAGGTTTGTCATAATCAGACATGTCAGACAAGTCATCACAGGGTCAGACAGGTTTTTGTAACTTGTACATTAATACATGTATATGTCACAGGGTTGTTTGGGTTTTCTTTCATGATTTGTACCGACAAAATATCCATAGTGGATACTCTTTCAGTTGTATATAACAAATCTTTAATACATCCTTCGATTGTCGAATTATTACTGGGTTGCCATGAGTTACTCCCCAAACCTCGTACTTTGTACATAAAAAGGTTCTTCACGGCCTAGAACCCATTTTCTCTTACGGACGGGAATTGCATTTATTTGAAATTCCTTGAAATTAACAACCCTGGGATGGAAACCTTTCTTCTCGACCCAAGTTGAGTTTTGTTTCATCGAAAAAGGGTTCCTGGATCGTATTTAAATTGATCGGAAAAAAGGGTTCCTGGATCGTATTTAAATTGATCGGAAAAAAGGGTTCCTGGATCGTATTTAAATTGATCGGAAAAAAGGGTTCCTGGATCGTATTTAAATTGATCGGAAAAAAGGGTTCCTGGATCGTATTTAAATTGATCGGAAAAAAGGGTTCCTGGATCGTATTTAAATTGATCGGATAAAAGGGTTCCTGGATCGTATTTAAATTGATCGGATAAAAGGGTTCCTGGATCGTATTTAAATTGATCGGATAAAAGGGTTCCTGGATCGTATTTAAATTGATCGGATAAAAGGGTTCCTGGATCGTATTTAAATTGATCGGAAAAAAGGGTTCCTGGACCGTATTTAAATTGAGCCGATAAAATAGGTTCCTGGACCGAATTTAAATTCAGTCTGAAAAATGGTTCCTGAACAGTATTTAAATTGAGCCGGAATAAAGGTTCCTGGACCGTATTTAAATTTAGTTTACAAGTAAAAAGGTTCTTTACAGTCCAGAACCCATTTAAGCTTGCTGATTTTCTCTCCTGAACCTTTTCACACACCCTTTTTATCTCTTAGGGGAGAATTGTACATATGAGGCTATTTCCCTGCATACACTAAAGGGTGCAAAACGGCCATACGTGCCGACGCACCCAAGAAACTTAAATCAATCAATTTGCTTTGCCAGAGATCATTCGACATAACAGAATGTTCCTGGAGTAGTCTTTTTTAACGAAGATATTCAATAGTAACACGATTAAGCCTTTGTTTCATGATAGAAAAAACACTAACATTGTATCAGACTCTTCTCATAGTCGAAGGAAGGCCCTGATAAAGTGTTGAAACGTCACGTGTTGTGTTTTTTTTTCTCCCGAAAATAAAGACTACCTTGGTCAGCATATTTGGTGCTTTTTCGAAGATGTTCAGTACGTAAATACCGAAACCCCCTGCTCCTGTCAGTGAGACCCCTAAAACAAAATTTGGCGGACTATTGGTAAGGTTTTGGCCATTGTGATGCAAGCAGCGTGTCATTGATGTAAAGGTTTTTTTTTCTCGTTCTGACGTCTCACATCGTGCCAAACAAGTTCCCATTGCTGCACGTAATGGATCATAACATTGGCCCATCAAGTCCTTTGTCCGCCAATGCAAGTAATCCACGCTTGACTTGCCAGATTCACACCTCTCTCCTTTTTTATCATCTCTTTTCATTCCGTTTCTCCGATCTGCTTCACTGATGGTAAATTATATTTGTAGTAGGGAAAATTTTTCAGTGGTTTACACGTAGATGAGGAACAGAGGGGGAAAAAGTGAAGGATCATTGACCGAAGCGAGATGTGGTTTTATGCGCGTCTCCGCAGCCTCATATTCTCACATACTGGCTTTCGTCTCGGTGGAAGGTCGTTGAAGATGGAAGCATGTGAAGAATGTGCTCCTCAAGTTCACAATGCGTCCGAGAGTGAAATTCTACACCCCGTAAAGGAAACGTACTAGGAAGCTTGCTTCCAAATGTGTTTACATTTGCTCGTGTTTGCTCAGGGAACGGTACGCTCGTCTCCGCCAAGTATATAGTCATTTGATGGCTAGATTTACTTTACGGTTTTCCACAGTTGGTTTTACTCGTACTCCGTCTTTGTATATATTCGCGTTCCGTGTGTACACAGTGTCTCTCTGTAACAAATGACAGAGTAATGAAACTGTTCTTTGTTTTTACAAGAACGTTAGGAAACGGAAGGAAATTTTTCTTGGCAGTCAATGAGCTGAGCAGTGCCGGTTTTGCCCCGCCCCCCTCCTTTCCTATAAAACTGAATAAGGGAGCCTGTGTTTTCAACACTTTTTCTCTGTAATTTCCAGTCTTATTCGATTTTGTTATTCACCGTCGCTTTTCTGCCACTTTTGACTATTCGTGACGACGAGGATGACACAATGATACAATGGACATTACCCAAGCCCAGATCGGGATTCGAACCCGGAACTCGGTTTCCAGTAAGGTATAGTCAGGAGAGTTGCCTTTGTTGTAGATTGATTAAAATACCCAAACTTTATATATTTTTGACAGGCCAGCTAGGTAATGGAAAATCCAGAGTCGATATAACATGTACGGTTTCCTGCAAGACAGAGTGTAAGTTGGAGAAATTTTAGCTTATTTGGAATATGTTCCTAACACCACACATTTTCTTGTGACTGCACCACACTACTTCATTTTGTTCGTAAAAATCTAACGATAATTTAACATTTAGAACAGTCTTGTTTTTATCCCGGTGAAATAGCATAATAGAATATTGAAGAAACATACATATGTCATTAATAATACAGAAATAGTAAGGTCTAATAATAGCCTGCTGGTATTTTCGACATTGTGAAATAAAACGCATAATTTATGTATGACGATCTTTCTTGCGAAATATGTACTACCTTGGTAGTAGTATGTTGGTTTTCTTTTATTGGTTGCAACAGTTTGGCACGCGACAAATGAAAGATTTCTTCAAATACGATGTAAATGGTGTTTCATATATACAGGGTTTCTATAAATTAGTTAGACAAAAGTAACCGTTAATTGTGAAGAAAGTTATGTGTAACAGAAATGGTTTATACATCATTGAATACAGCATATCTTTAAGTTTATTGTCGCACGTTGTTAGTTTCAGACGCCGCCACTGGAGGCGTGAGCGTTTGTGTATCTTACATAAGTACCGACTTGGATTGGTCGTGGTGGAACATGGATTTCTCTATCTCGGGTTACATTAAAGAACATGTGTTTGTTCCCCCTCTTCCCAGAAACGTCGACGAGGTGGCCACGGAATCATTCCGCCACGACCAATTCAAGTCGGTACTTGTGTAAGATAAACAAACGCTCACGCTTCCAGTGGCGGCGTCTGAAACTAACAACGTGCGACAATAAACTTGAAGATATGCTGTATTCATTGATGTATAAACCATGTCTGTTACGCATACACTTTCTTCACAATTAACGGTTATTTTTGTATAACTAATTTATAGAAACCGTGATATATATATTTTCCCACATGAAAACAAGGTTCATGCAGGGGATTTTGTATGCTCAATAGGTAATGATGCTATTAACATTGTGGAAACTTTCATTTGAAAAGTTCATACCTTTATATACCCAAGTATACTGCGGTGGTCCAGTCGGTATAGCGTCTGACTGCCGTGCAGAAGACTCCGGTTCGATTACCTGGTAGGTGAACTAAGGTAGGAAAATTTCAATCGCCTCTGGTTTTCAACCAGCCTCTAATAAATGGGTGTCTTAGGGGATTAATGTGGCCGGAGCGTGCACTTCCAAAAAATTACAGAGATCGTGAATGTGTGTGTTCCTATCTCCACATTCCTCTGTGATTTTATGGCACGGTGCAATGTGCATTGGAAATTTACCTTGCCAAATACCTGAGCACATCGTGGACAAGGGTTAGAACCAAGGTTTCTTAACAACACTGCGTACGTCCGTTTAAGGGGACTATTTAACTTGCCGCCACTAAAGCTGAGGAAGCTTGTCCATGTTGGTGTAAGCACAAATAGTTAATAGGGGCAACGGAAGGAGGCGTTCTTCTTCTCCAATACCGTTCTGTGACCTTGCGGAAAGAAGGCAAGAGAATAACCAACATGGCGAAAGGTAGTCGTGAAGGAATTCCTCCCTATTGGATGTATGGCAGGTAGATTATATCGTTCATCACCCTTTATGATGTGCGAACAATGCTGGTGCCTTCTTTTGCATCATTGTCTGCTGTCTCGGTGTATAATGTTGAAGGCCATAGTGAACCAAAGGACCTGAATATATGTTTCCGCTGAAGGCTTTTATTGCTGTGTTCAATTGCAGTTATTTACTCCCGTAATGAGAGTATGCCAATGTTATTTACTGCCGAAGTAAGAGGAAGCTGCATTAATTGGCTGCATTTTGCAAACGTCTGAGTGTCTTTAGTTTTAGGCAAGGATAGGGAGATCATTTGTTTCACACGTGCATACTGAAGGTTGCAGAACGTGGCTGTTGCCTTTCCAAGAAGGTGTTGCTATGTCTGCTTCTGTCTGCTACACAGAACTCAAAATGCATCAAATTGAGGTTGATGAACTTTGGTGCATCCATTGATACAGTTAAACGTGTAATTATCATGTCAGATCTTGTCAGTTGATGCATTTCTATAGTGCCTCACATGCAATAGCATCTGATAAAAGTTCCCTACTATCCGTTTATGTATTTTTATGCACCAGAATGCATCAGCATTGTATGCACTTTAATGTATTACCGAAGTCAACATACTTTTTTTCCACATTACACATTTTGGATTCTGTGTGTATGCACTCTAACGTTCACTTCTGATACTATCGAATCTAGAGCGGCTTGTGTGAAGATTACATGGTCATACTCCACCGTTCTACTATTGGAACGAGTTAATTTCCTTAGCGGCGAACCAAAGTACTATTGATTGATTGATTGATTTGGTGTTTTAAGTCCACTTTATGCACAGTAAGGCTAATTGGGACTGGACCTACAGCTTAAAGTGGGATCCGAACCACTATGTGCCTCCACCGGGTATCGAACCCGGGACCCCTTGATTACAAGGCGAGGACGCCACCACTGCGCCATCGGGGAGGCCCTCCCAAAGTACTATTATTATTAAAGTTATCCGTACATTAATTCATTTTATAAAAAGGCAAACTCACCTCTTGGACGTTGCAACATACCATGAAGGCTTATTTGGAGGGGGGAGGAGGGCGATATGGAGGTATGGTCCCCACATATTCACAATCCAGGTCATTTTTGGAGGCGATGTGATAAACACCACGCTCCGGCCGCCTATTACCTCCGTGAGTTCTTCCCGTACCCATTTGTTAGAATTGTTTCTCTTGTAGTCTACGGTTGTTACAAGCATAAAAATGCAGTTTTGTTGTGATGTTTCAGGAGAACACACGCTCCCTTCATCAGACATTTATTTTTAGTTTGATTAAAGATACAGTTGTAACTGTATAATGAAGGGAGCGTGTGTTCTCGTGAAATGTCACAACAAGAACTGTGTTTTTATGCTTGCAACAACTGTAGACTGCAAGAGAAATGTAATGATACAATGCAAGCAATGCGTGCGTTCATGCAAGAAAAATCATTTATTAGAAGCTGAGTGAACCCCAGAGTTCGGTAGCGTTGTGGTTACTTCGTCACCTTGTAATCAAGAGCTCCCGGGTTCGATACCCGGTGGAGGAACATAGTGGCTCGGTTCCCGGTTTAAACTGTAGGTCCAGTCCCGATTAGCCTATAAGTGCGTAAACGGAGTTGACTCAAAAGCTCAAACCCAGAGCCGCTGCAAGTTCTGAGACCTAGAACTAGTGATCCTGTGTTACTTTTTATGACGAAAGAAATTGCCAAGAATTGCAGGCATTCGTCACAAAGAAACAGGCGACACCGGTCATTGCACGACTTTCGCTGGACGAAAGGGAAAGTGCAGAGGTCAGGGCCGCTAATTTCGCGGTGCGTATTTCGGCTTTGTCCACGAATTAGCCACAGCCGTCGGGGTGGACAAGAGGACGAGGAAGGCTCAGATGGCCACCGTCTTTGACTTTCCTCCTCGTTCTTTTCCGGAAGTCGTGAAGCGAATTTCATTCCAATGACATGCTGCAGGGCCGTGAATTTGCCATTGATAGCTTGAGACTCATGCGGGGAAAGTGGGAAAGGAAGGAGTCTGAAATCTGCTGTGACCCACGCGGATCGAACCCGCCTCAGCAAAATCAATCATCCTTCTAGTTAGGTCCGTACCCAACCGTGGAAAGTTGTCCCCCTCCCCCCTAGGCAGTGTTGCCAAAGCAGATTGGTTAGATGTTTTCACTTTCAATGAGCTTGATTTTTCCATCTGGGGTTACGGGGTCGTTTTAGTTCCAAAATTACCATAAATTTAGCTTTTCTGAAAACTTTGGAGGGAGTGTGATGAATCGCTGCATGATTCGATTCAATTTGCCGATCTCTGTGTCGGAGTGGTTAGCACAGCGCGCTACGACGCAAGGTTTCCTGGGCATGGGTGTTCTTTGTTGAATGTCCCTTCATCAATTTCATCATATCAAGAGGATCCCACTTTAAACTGTATGTCCAGTCCAGAATAGCCTTACTGTGCATAAAGTGGACTTGAAACACCAACTCAATCAATCAATCATCATATGACTCATCCTCATCGTCGCGATTGGACAAAAGTGTCACAGAAGCCACGTAAAGCTACCTAATTCAATCAATCAATCACTCGTTCATTGTTCATATAGTTCACCAAAGTCTTGTCTTATCTCGTTTTTACAAGGCTTTGTCTCTTTTTCGCCTTATTTTCTACAAACGGTAGAAATGCGAAATGTGAAACTTCGGAATTTACCATCATTGCTTTATGGACATTCTGTTTGATATGGTATTGGGGACTGAATTGAAAGCATAGATTTCAACTCCTGGAAGCGTTTCGTGGTTTTCGGAACTGAGTCTGCAATTGACTCTAGCTCCAAAAGAACCAAGCTGGCAACACTGCCACCATGTAATGAACTTAAAACAAACTATGCACGCATCCGAGTGTTTTGTATGGTCCGGAGTCTGATGCTGTGGACGTGCGCATCCAATGACATTGCACGGAATGAAACGGCTAAAGTGAATCTTGCTTTTGTTCTCCATATCCCTCTGTCAAGTATCAAGAATCCCTTTTCTCTTTTTGTCCACGAGATGGCGTCCATACAACAGAAGAGCCAGATCATCAGCGCTCCTGGACAGATATCAACATCTTGCACTATTACCGGCTTTCATCGTTAGCAGCTCTGTCACTAATCGTGGCAGGGGAGCCGTGGAAAAGTGCTAATCTTTGCCTCGGTGGTGGAAGAGCTGTTATTATAATTATTACAAAATTAATTAAATGCTGCTAATGACCTGGTGCGTTCTCACGGTGATGCGTACGGTTCAGCCCGATCGGTTACTTAGTTTCTGAGGTCAGAAACCAGTTCTTTTTTCTACATTTAAAAGCATCTTGCAATTCCGGTTCTACACATGTTATGCATGTTAACTTTACCTAATGTGGCTGGTGGAGTAAAATTACCTTGTGAGGTTGCAGTGTAATGCTAGAGATTTCATTCACCATTACTTTTCATCTGTCATATGTTCGTGTTACATTTTGCAAGAACATATTTAGTCTATTGCATACGTCTCTCTCTCTCTCTCTCTCTCTCTCTCTCTCTCTCTCTCTCTCTCTCTGTGTGTGTGTGTGTGTGTATATATATACACATGTACAGTCACGGACACTTTTGGGTTGTAACGATTCCATTGAAAGTTAATTGAATTTTTACAACCCACAAGTGTCCGTGTCTGTACATGTATATATATATATATATATATATATATATATATATATATATATACATGTGTATGTATATACATGTGTATGTATATACATATGTATAATATATATATAATATAATATAATTCGAGAGCTGCAGATCCAGTCGATAAGGCGTCTAATTGACACGCAGGTTTCATCCACGGGGTGTGTGATTTCAAGTGAGAATTGCCGACCTGTGTGGCAGAATGGTTAGCGCAGCGCGCTGCGACGCCAGGGTCCCTCCCGGTTTCGTATCCCGGCCTAGGCATGGTTGTTCTTTGTGTTCTTTGTGAGTGTCCCTTCATCAATTTTATCATGTCATCACTCATCCTCCTCATCGCGCTTATCCAAAAGTGGCAGAAAGGCGAAGTAAAATAAAACAGATAATTCAATCAATTCAGGTAAGAATTTTTCTAGTTATATCCCTGCATGTAGCTGCTCTGCGGTTCACCCAACCTGTAATAAATGGATACCTGAGGGTAAAAGTGGTCGAAGCGTGGTGCTGATCACGTCACATATACAAACGGCCGAGCTCGTGGATATGTGAGGCCCTACATTCATCCCTCACCCATATTAATTCAAGGCATGTTGCAATGTGTAGGGGGTAGTGGCCAATACTGTTGCCTTGCCATCAAGGAATCTGTGGTTCGATACTCGGCCCAGTTTAAAGTGTATGTCCATTCCGGATAAGCTCGTCTAAAATGGGCTTAAAACAGACTTTTAATTATGTACGGTGCGTGTGTATTGAAGTTTCTTTCTGTATAAATCTTACTTCTTAGTAAGTATATTTACATTGTAACTGCCTTTGAAATGCAGCTGAAGGATTTGTAATCCCAATTATTGTCAACTTCAAATATAATCCTCCGAATGGAGGAAAATCTGTAGATTCCAAGTGAAAATGAAATGGAATTCACCCTGACCATCTCGAATAGAACATTGGAACTAACAGATAGAGTAACTATAGAAATACGGATAACAATTTGTGTAATAAGCGCGAGATGTTATACGAAAAACAGTGCTCGAAATGAGGGGTTATGCGGGGGCTTTCATCCCCCAACCCAGCAAAGTTTTTTGCTAAGCAACCCCCAGCTGTTTCATTGTCGCCATGTTAAACTATAGTAGCATCCCCCCACTTGACTCCAAGGTTCGACTATTTGTCTCCCTAGGTAACATTTTCCACTTCAAGCGCTGAGCAATACAATAATACATAATTTTACTTTTTCAAGTAGAAGGCAACATGCAACAATCAGTCTGGCGATGAGACTTGAAATCCAACCATTCTAGAGATTACTTCGAAAGCACCATGCAATAATATGTAACGAACGAATAGATAAGAGGATTGGAGATACCTTCTATTCTTTCCCTTTCCAACATGTTCACCAGAGACAAGAAGAACAGGATCGCTCGTGCATTCAAAGCAGAAAGAGCCTCCATCGTTCTTTTGTAACATTCGCATAATTTAGCAAGATAAGAACGTAGGACACAAGTCGTACTCAGAAGAGATGTGTAATGCAAGATTGGACAACAAGAATAGGAAAAACATGGATGGAAACAACGAAGTACAAACCTTAGTATAACTTCAATAAATATTTGCACAATGAGAAGAATTTGGCACCATTTTTTCCCCGAGAGAAACGGTACGTGATGGTTCGGGAGAGATATTACCTCGGTCGGAACGACAATGGCAACGGGGTTTCTGGGCTTATCCACCCATTGTCGTGAATTCCAGCTTCGGACATCTCTTCAAAACGGTCTAATGGCTGTCTCGTGGTCTCACCGACCTCAGCCATAAGCTGCCGCCATTTTTTGTCGCTCAAAACTGACCTTGTCTGTAATAATCTGGGAGTCACATCTGTTCCTCTACCCCGTGGAGCTATCCTGACCCTAGACTCATGTTATTTTCTTCTCTTTTTGTTGGGTTATGAACATATCCAACCAATGTGCCGAGAAGAGTTTAGGCTTCAACTTTCCCTCGATTGCTTATTTTACTTGGCTTTTCTGACACTTTTGGCAAATCGCAATAATGAGGAAGGGTGATAATACGATAAAATTTATGAAGGGACAGTCACAAAGAACACCCATGCCCAGGTCGGGATTCCAACCCGGTACCCTTGGCGTCGTAGCGCGTTGTGCTAACCACCCCGATACGGAGATCGGCAACTTCTCGAAAAACCTTCGGGATACTGATTCTAAACTAATGCTTGCGTTGGTATTTGTGCTGTTTTGACAGCGTTATAATATTCAAAACGGTATATATGTAAAACTAAACCGGAATCCTCTATTTCTTTTCAAGTAGCTCCCAAATTGTCTTGACGATCCTGGGTCAACACCGAAATTCTGAAGGTTCCCACCGGGAATCAAACCCGGGACCGCCGAGAACGCTAACCATTTAACCATTTGACTACGCGGGAGCCCAAACTATGTGCCCCATAGAAATACATATGCGTATATGAGACTTATAAATACTGAATCCGACTGTGCATGAAGACCAGTAATTTAAAATATACTATGGAACTGTTGTAAAGTTCTTATTGTTCTCCCGAGGAGTGCACATTGATGTAATATAATTGACATAAAACTACATATAAGTGATATTCAGGTGACAACGGATTGACACTACTCCCACTGGAGGGCACCACAGACAAGCAAGTGAAAGGCGAAGAAGGCTGGGGCATTTTGACCTGTGCTTATTATGTCATTTGTTGGTGAAGCAGGTAGTGTTTATTTTTACGGTGTATCAACTGTAATTTTACGCTTACGTCACTGATGTCCTATCACTGATGACACCGTGAAACTGCAGGTTTTTTTAATTTTTTTTTATACAGTGTGCACGTGTGTCTATTTGTGACAATAATTGCTTTTCTCAAATAAAAAGTTTCATACCAGTCTATTTATGAGGTTATTTGTAGAGATTGTAAGTTCTAGCATATGAAAAACACAGGAGTGACTTGACTCTCAATCTGGAAGGGAGAGGAAATACATAAAAAAAATGAAACACATACCTCTTTCTCACGGCGTGTCAAGTCTTATTCTTTTAGGTATCCCTTAATGCAATAAAATAATTTAAGTGCCTTGAGTTATATACAGGACACACCCATGCGCGCACACATGTACATGCAAGTTAATCACGTGCAGGCACATTTCTCAGATTATCCTGGCGAAACAACAAATATGAAATTGGGAAAGGAAAAACTCTTATATTTGTATTTTACTCTCGCCAAGGCGGTTTTCAAAGTGACAGGAGGAGAGAATTTGCATTGGGTCGCATGTTGGTCCCAACATGGTGACCGCTCCGAGCTTGTCCTGAAGCATAGTGTCGATTCCGGGCTCGGCAGAAATTGGTTTGCATGCAAGTCCCAGGCCCAGAAAAAAAACTTGGCATGTAGTTTAGAGTCGCACAAAGCACTCGCATGCAAGCATGGTCAAGATTGATTGCAGGGGAAGATGGTGACCAGGTTTCTTGTGAGGGTACACTGTAAGTTAATGTTCACAAACCTATTTGGGTGGTCGCGAAACCTAACTCAAGTAATGCGTTGTTTTTTGGGCACTTGCGTTAGTAACACGTTACTGAAATTACAAGAGTAATTATAACTATACTAGTTACTTTGCGTTACTAACAAATTCAAAACTGGAGGATTTATTTCCTAGGACGAAATATGCTTGGTTGTTTTACTTGTGAGTGAAAGGTCACACTGGGGAAACATGCATTGCAAAGAACAGATGCGATACTTGCAGGGTGCAGGTGCCCATCCCTCACCCCCAAGACAAATGGCGCGTTCCCCGCCCTCTGATGTGCTTGAGTTTTTGTTTGAAGTCCACTTTATAGGCTAATCGCTACTGGTTCTACAGTTTAAAGTAGAACTGAACTTTACTGAACACTTAAATCGTTCGGTTTCTTCGTCTAAGGAATTAAATATGGTGCACCTAATAGCAAAAGTGACTTGGATTATTTCGAAAATGAAGTTTCTGTGTAGAAGATCATCCAATAAAATGTTCTCCTAACTTTTTTCTCCACTGAGGCAGGTCAACGTTATAACAATGTGTGTGCATGACCCTATATTTCAGCGTATTATTGATTTGAAATCTGAAGAAATAAAAAGTTTTGTTAAACTGGTTTATTGGTGTCGCTAGTAAAAGAGTTTTGGAATAATATAGTAATATTACCGTATTGTAATAATCTTTGTTGTTGATATTATTGTTTTGATATCAACACAAACTACCTCTTCCTGCAAAAAAATCTTTGCAGCGCACAATGCCATCGGCTAATCCAAAGCCCACTTCATTTGCGAGTACATTTATTCAACGTTTATAACCTTCCAATATCTTTAGCGCAAACCGTTTGCATTTTCTGCCAGTTTTTTTTTTTTCGAATTTTGTTCAAAATCCCACACGATATTTAGACTACTTTCACAAACTTTTCAAAAAATAGTTCATAGCAATGGCATTGAGAAGTAAAACATGATAATTGTGTAACATATGTTGTGTGCGTGCGTGTGACTTTAGTGCTTGAAATATCTGGTTGAACATATTGGCTATAACAGTTCGTTGTGATCCCAATAAACCGTAGTTAAAATTAATTTTATTCATAAATTTTAACTAATATGGCTTACGAGACATCATAGTTAATTTCCACAGGCCTACAGATAACATGTATATCATGTACCTGATAATTGTAAAAGTCAAGTTTGCAAAATCTGGTGGATATGTACGTCCTACGGTTCGGGAATAATGGTTAAATTGTAAATGATTTAATTATATAGCTAACATCCCCCCCAATTCATGTACGCATCATATAAGTTCCAGGCTAATAACTCTGTTGAGGACTTCTCAAGGTTTCGTTGGTGTTGTGGGTGCCCTTTGATAACCTGCTTCGCCTACACGAGTCTGATAGGATCAGTATATTGTGAAGGCAGTCACCGAAGCAAACAGTCTCCTTAGTGGAACGTTACCGGTAACATTGAATGTCAGCGAATGTGAACCCACGCAGTTTGGTAATTGTATAGCAACGAGTCTACAGAAGCAACAACCTGAGTTATATCTGATAGCGCTCTCTAATTTTTTCAGGCTTTCACTGTCGTTACAATACATACGATCACCAAATCAGATACTGCCGTAATTATCCAGCCAAACTAGGTTTCTGAATTAATAATCCTACTCCTGTTTCTGGTTCTGCTGTAGCTATGAAGGTGAAACTTTATTCGATAAACTTTAGAATAGCCTTGACAATAATCCGTACGCATTTTTACGTCACTTTTTGGCTCCCCTGGTCGAATAGCGTCGATGAGGATGTCATGATGAATAGGTATATCCATGTGCTCAGACTGGGATTGAACCCAGAACCTCGGAAGCCGAGTGCTGGATTCACGATCTGGCCAACGACGGCCCCAGGTTCGTTGCTTTGTGAGCATCCCTTCATCAATGTCTTCTGATCATCATGTATCGCCTGCCTCCGTGGCGGAGTGGTTAGCACAGCGCACTACGACGCCAGAGGGTTCGGGTTCGAACCCTGGCCTTGGTATGGATGTTATTTGCGAATTTTCTATAATTGCATCATATCATCATTCATACACATCGTCGAAAGTGACAGAAAAGCAACGCTAACAAAAATTAAATTATTATTTCTCCCCATCGTCGCCTAGAGAAGCAGAGAAGTGACGTGAAATAACAAAAAGCTTGGGGAAGCTTGTTTGAAGTCCACGTATGCTCAGATAGGCTATTCGGGACTGGACCTACAATTTAAAGTTCTATCCGAACCACAGCGCAATGTCCTTGGATGGGGGAAGGAAACTTAGATGCTTTGATTACAAGTTGACAGTGTTAGCCACTCAGAGAGACCATTAACCAATCTCAGGATTTACTAAGGAACTATGTGCAACACTATTGCGTAGTTTGCACATTTAACTTCTTTGTTTTCTTGACCGACCTTGACTTACGGTATGACTCGTTCATGTGGGACATTAAGAAGACCTTTAATGCTAAACATGCAAGGATCTCCACTCCTTGGAGTAAGGTAATTATCAACACAGAAAGCGTTGTTTCCGGTGAAAGTGATATCATCGTACCGACCTTGAGTTCCCCACGTGCCAAGAAGCACCCACTCTTTGGAATTTAAAATTTAACAACGCATAAGAATTTAGATTATTTAAACTCTGCATAAATTCAGGAGGCGTGGATCCTGTCTGCGTTCATAACCTTTGGCGGTTTCTGCCCATCGCGAAGCACAAAGCACCAACTTTTCCTTTTATCTTTTCTACAAATTCATACGGTAATAAATTTGCCTCAGCTTAGATTATTTTAGTGGTGACGTTCAGAATAAAGTTAGAATAAGGATAAGGAGTGTGTCGATTAGTTTTAAAAATTAAGATTTGTTAAAAAATTATAAATTCTGGTTAACTTATTTTACTAAACCTACTTTGTGTACAGATAGGCTAACCGATACTGGACCGGCGCTAGAATCAAACCTGATACCCAAGGTCAAGATAATTTTGCAAAATGTGAATTTGTACTTTCCTTAAGTTATAATAAGGATACCTTTATCTTTTCTACATGGTTGAGTAATGTTTGTTCTTTCCTGTCCGTTAATTTGCAAATTTCATGCAGAACATAGCTTTTGCCTGAAAACTACTTTTTAATCTATAGATTTACCGCACTAGAACACAGGCACGTGCAAATCAGCGGATTGAATGATATAACCATTTTCGTACAGTGTAGCTTAGTATATTACTAAGGGAGCTACGTTGTTAAATTTCAAACGTTGGATAATGTACGTAAATAATTTCATTTCTACAATCTACACAAATGGAATGCTTTTCGTTAGTAGTTTTTGGGTTGCATTTGCAAAGAAATATTGTTTGTTATTCAGAATTCGTGGAACGGCCTCCCCGATGGCGCAGCGGTAGTGTCTTCGCTTTGTAATGAAGGGGTCCCGAGTTCGATAGCGGGTGGAGGCGTAAGTGGTTCGAATCCCACTTTAAACTGTATGTCCAGTCCCGATTAGCCTTACTGTGCATAAAGTGGACTTGAAACAACAAATGAAAACAAAAAAAAAAGAATTCTTGGATCGAAATTATACATATTGTTAGCTGTTAATTTTTTGCAATCACGCTTACGAAACGTGTTCCTGGAAATCACGCACACACAGTGATACTATTTACAATTCAATATTCATGATACGTGTGTACAGTTTTGTTACTTAGCGTCGCTTATCTTCCCCATTATGGTAATCGCGACGATGAGGATGAAGTTGTTGAAAGGATACTCGCAAGGAACACTCATGCCCAGGTAAGGAGGTTCGAACCCGGAAAGTTAGGTGGCGAGAACGAAAGTCCATCACTAATCGCCCTCGGCCACCTAGGGGCAAGGGGTAATCACAAATATTTCTTAATTTTGAAAGTTTGATGCCTTTGTTATGGGCGGAATATAAAGGTTGCTTGTTGTTCGTTTTTTGCCACAACACCGTAATTTTATTCAGTACTCAAATATTTCAACGCATCACATTCTTCCGATTGCGTTGAAAACGTTAAATATTATTTTTACACACGTAAAAGCTTCAAATTTCAGGAAAGTGCAAATGTGACGATTTGGAATGTTACAGGTGCAACTGCATGAACGGGTGTGTAGTCTGTACTGATTTTTAGTACACATATTCGTACATTATGAACAATAGTTCTGTCACACACTGTATATGAATATTATCCGTAACACGACTGACTTCTGTCGGTCCACCTGCAGTGGAATTTCGCGCTTACTCTATAAATTGTTTAATTTCATCACTCTTTATTTTTTTTCCTAATTTCAGTTTACTAGAGAATCCCAACTGAATTTAGGGACGTTACGTTAAGATGACATTGGTGGTGGTAAATGAATATCCCATTGGAACAATTAACTATAAGAAATTTCCTCTGAAATTGTACGAAGTCTATAGTCGAGGTCAAGCTATCGGTAAACGACATTGAAAAGAACGATACATATGTTTTTCATTATCGATAATATTGAGATCTGGAAACTAATTTAGCAAAAATCTTTGGTCCCAGAATCGCCGTTATACCAACATTGGCAATGAAACACACGTGTAACCTTGCAAATATTCTCGTTGTTATCTTCACCACTATTGGAATGTTGTAGCTATAGAATATATGGCAGACACGAGAACAATGCATAGTATATGATATTGAATGGATATTTTCACCTCTCCGTGGGTGTTATATCTCTATCAAAGTAAATCTATCTTTTTCCGCCAGTCTTATGAAGACAATATTTCAAAACTTTAAAGTTTTATAATGCCGCTTTATTGCATATATATTCGTTTTGGAAGTGAACCAAGAATTGAAAGCAGAGATCAAACGATAGAAATGTACCAGGAAATACTTAATTACGGAAATGTAATCAATATAATAAATTATGATAGAAATTCCATGATCAGTGGAGACTATAACATTGTTGTTTCTAAGTATATTGTGACTGAGGCAGTTAATATACTGATGCAGTTATTTCTGTTGGTATAAATGCATACCAGGAATGCATTTATATATGCTGTAATGATGCTGATTTCGATTTTTTTGTTTTTGGGCACTGTTCACAGAATATTGCAAGTTCACTTGTTATACTTGCACGGACAACGAAGTTAGTAATAGGGTGACTTTTATACAGCGTATATTGATACACTTGTAGGTTTAATTGTATCTTCTGCAAATATGCTGTATAAGGAAACAAACTGCCAGAGTACTAAGTGAGGTGGGTGTACCAGATGTTGCATTGAGGGCCTTGGAGATCTAAGCTATTGGCACTGTTACATAGGATCAGTGTACTTCAGTGAGTATATCATATATGGTCTATCAAGAGGAAATACATTGCATAGACTCCTAAGTTCATAGTACAACATGTTCGGGCAATGTATATGCGATGGACATTGGTCGAGGTGCAAACGTGTCTTAATATGTGAAAAAACGAACACTTCCGCAATGATTGAATAATTCTACTCACCTAAAGTTGTTGGTGATAGGCTTGACCTTGGTTCTCGTCGTCCACTGCTGACGGAAGATATACACCTGGTGCGGCGTGGTCCTAGGATGGGAATGTCCAATGCTATAACGCGCGATGATGGTTTCACGACCGGTCCCCAAGCAATGCACTCGCAGCACTGTCCTTGGCCTTGCGTGTACGATGCGAACACCTCAACAACTGATAGAGAAATGCTGAAAGCGAATTCATCCAACTACTTTTCCTGGTTCCAGCATAAATGGACGAGGTGCGAGCTCTCGGAACGGCAATGGAAGAAGTGCCTAAGCGCCGGTGGAAGAGTTGCATGCTGGTTGGCCGGGCCTGCATGGTTTTTTTAGTGCTTTTATTTTTCTTTTCCGACTCACGAACCTACGGTACTTTCGGGTTCGCTGCGACCTGCGAACGTTAACATTTCTCTGATTTCTTTTCAAAAAGTGTCCAGATTTTAGTCTCACAGTACAAGCTTTTTCGGTTTCGCCCTGCTTTAAATTTTCCAAAAAATATATTGATATCCATTCATATAAATAGAATATGTTTGTTGTGCATTTCTTACACGGAACTGGTCTCAAGTTCATTACCAAGGCCGCCAATCGCCAACACCGTGACGGTTGCTTAAGGCCGATGTTACGCACGATACAGAAGGAAGAATGAGCCTTACGAACCTGGTTGGTCGAGCTCAGTTCCTACTGGCAAATGGATGCGGCGGGACTTGGAGGTCAGTTACCTGTCGATCTTTGCCGGCAGTCTAGCGGCAGCCAG
This sequence comes from Lepisma saccharinum, assembly GCF_977018435.1. Lineage (NCBI taxonomy): Eukaryota > Metazoa > Arthropoda > Insecta > Zygentoma > Lepismatidae > Lepisma > Lepisma saccharinum. Next base: position 27,870,851 of record NC_139258.1, on the reverse strand, counting down.
CGAACTTGGCAAGAAGTGTTTCCGGGGACGGCTGTCCGTATGAATGCACATATTATTCGATTACGTACGATGGAGCAGCCGGTGCTCTTGAAGTGGCGTCTGCGTTATTTTGGGGCATTTTTGGTATCCGTATGTTCAAAGTGTGTGAGTTTTCCTTTTGGTGTTTTATTTACATGGTTCTGTAGGCTTTTCCGCATTCAGTGTTACCGTCTTTCGCTCGGTTTGAGGGGCATGACTTTGCAATTTTCGCCGCGAGGTGCCAATCATTGTCGATCGGTGAAGGGCTTTATCAATGTTACTGGAAGACGCTCGGTTTGATAATCGTGAACATTGTAAATAGCCATTTTTGCAATTCTTGGTAGTTGTAGGGTTCGTTAATGTCAAGGTCATTGCCATCTCTTTCGCAGAGCAAGCAAGGCACAACAATATTCCATGGCTTCACTGGATGTCGTGTAGATTGTCACTAGTGCAGGAACAGAGGGTTACAGGAGTACAGTGTACCCCCTCAAATAATTTGCCAAACATCAGATTCTGCCGTTGTACGATAATATAATATTTATCTCCATTACAGTCCTATCCGGAAGAATTTAAACTACTACAGGCTATTACAATGTGCCGCCGGCGGAGTGGTTAGCACAGCGCGCTACGACACCAGGTGTCCCGAGTTCGAATCCCGGCCTCAGCATGGGTGTTCTTTGTAAGTGTCCCTTCATTAATTTCATCATCTTCAAATTAGCCAAAAGTGGCAGAAGTGCGAACCAAATCAAGCAATCAATAGATTGTGGTACTGGATAGCTTACTTGATCCTTCCCTCTTGGAAAACTTTTAAAGGCGGCAAGGAGTAGTTGAAAATGAGTACAGGATGCTAAAACATGCTAAAGTGTAAGGTCAGGAAGTACACATTTCTAAACTAGGTTCATGTTCAAAAGCAGGGTGTAACGAGAAACAATATGGGTTGTCCAGACACAGAATGACTCGTGTAATATAACCCCCTCACACATGCACACACTAATTTATGTGTACGTATAGTATGTGGAAAGTGAAATGTGTACCCCCCACCCAAATAAGCCTCCGCCATTGCAGATTAAGCTCTTTTGGCTTAGTTAAATTCGGCTGTTGTGTGAAAGTTTTCTTTCGGTTGTCATAGGTTCTTTTCAATATTTCATACGCCCGTGTCCGACTCTTATGATTTTGCAGTCTACGGTCATGTCAATTAAATGTAGAAGGTCAATGTTGCCTTTGCATGGTACACATTGCATCCTTTTTGCATCGTCACAGCCCATTGTTGTGCACAGGCAGAAATTGGTTTGAATTGTTGTTACTTAGCGTCCCTTTTCTTCTACTTATCGGCTAATGGTGACAATGAGGCTGAGTGATGGTAGGTTGAAGTTGATGAAGGTACAGTACAAAGAACCACCATGTCCATGTCGGAATTCGAGCCCGGGACCTATGCCATCGTAGCGCGCTGCGCTAACAAGGGAGGGATTCGTTAATAAATGTTTGTCTTTCATCACGACATGAGGTTGGCATAATCGTAATTAAATTAATGAGAGAATGGAAACGCGTAGCAGTGGCAGTCAAGTCCCCGATTGTCTGAGCAATACACACAGGTAGGCAGGGGGCGTTAACATCCTTTCTACGAAACGTAATGTTCTACGCGGAACAATTTTCATTCGGAAACCTTCACGAAAGAAATGGAAAATTTACATATTAGGACGTTTGTTGATCTAAACATATTTATGAGGTTTGCGCATTAGATTGTACCTCATACAAAGGATTCTTGCTCGAATCTTGGACGTTGTACAGCTTGTAGGCAGAGTTTAAATTAATTTTTGCATCCTCTCCGCTGGAAGAATCGCTTGACACCAGTATCGAAAAAATAATAAATGTTACTTCTTTCACAGGAATTGACTTTAAACAATGTCTGTTGCTTCGGTTTTTCTGATCACCCATTCATTCTCTTTAAATTCCTACGTTAGGAGGCTAAAAAAAATGGTCAAATTATTTAGCTCTAGGAAACATGGACTCGTGTGCTCCTTCTTTCAATTTGAAATCATTCATAGATCTAACGTATATCAATATTAATTTCTCAGAAAGGAATTTTGAAATATTTGAGTCTTGTTTCCTGGCTTGTTTTTCTAGGTTTTCTTAATTTATCTTTCGATCGACGTAGGATTTCCTATAGTTTCAGCTCAGTCATCGTTGCCACTAATCATTGTAACACCATACGTTCCAGGTTCGAACCCTGGTTTATTAATGTGAATAGCACAGTGTTTGTCCCATCATTCATCATCATCGTAGTCGTCGTCGTCGTCATTAACCTAAGAGGTAGATGTGTGACGTAGGATAACCGAAAT